>NC_134819.1:15915295-15927092 GCF_046742065.1 Oratosquilla oratoria
CTAAAGAAAGTAAGAACGGAGGAGGATTGCAACTCATCACAACAAAACTTGGACAAGATCTGGAAATGGACTCAAAAGTGGGAAGTGAAATTCATTATCAAGAACTGTAGTATAATGAAATTTGGAAAAAGTACAAACAGAATATTGAGAGATTATAAAATTGGTGAAGAAGAGGTCAAAAAAGTAAACTCTGAAAAAGACCTTGGAGTGATGATCAGCAAAGACAAGACACCGGACAAACATATTAATAAAATGGTCGGAGAAACCTACAATTTATTGAGGTCAATAAAATTGGCATTTGTCTATTTGGATGAGGAAATGATTAAAAAAAAAAATTAACTACAGTGATACAAAAACTTGAGTACGCAGCAACACTATGGACACCCAGTACCAAAAAGAATATAAAAAAATTAGAAAGAATACAAAGAGCAACAACAAAACTGGCACCAACTCTTTCCAAAATGACATATGAACAAAGACTGTCCAAATTAGAATTACCAACTCTGGAACAAAGGGAATGAGGAGACCTACTATCTATAGAATTATGAAAGGAATGGAAATCTTAGATATGAATGATTTATTGAAATGGGACAATGGAAAAAGAAGAGTACACAAAAAGAAACTAAAAAATATATAATTACAGAGGAGATCTGGAGGGAAAAAAAAAAAAAAAAAAAAAAAACAGTGATAGATACCTGGAACAAATTATACAAAGAAACAGTGTGTGCAAACACTATTTCAGATTTTAAGAAAAAACTTGATGCTGAAGGATACAAAAACGGGTCACCATGAGCATAGCTCCCCTTCCTGTATAATACAACTAGGTAAATACACACGTCAGACAGACAGTGAAGATTGGAACTCCAGAAAAAAATGCAATTTTCATGGATTGCTGTGCCAAGGAAGTACCTGTGTTGTATTAGTAGGTAAGGGGAAAGCTTGTGGTGTAGTGGGCAGGTGAAGAAAACGGAGAAGGGGAGGAATTATTGAGAAAAATGGAAGAAAATAAGGAAGTGGAGGAATGGGTCTTGGATGTCAGAAGGGGTGAAACAAAAGGTGTGCAGATGACACAGACGAGGTCGAACAAGTGAGCAGAGGTATTAAAAGTAGGAATATAGATAATAGCAGCTCAATGGAAAGAGGAGATAATTACTTTTATGGATTTAATGAGGGAGGAGATGACCTCTCCCGACTAGTAAGTCTAGAGGAGAAACTAACAAAAATGAACGAAGCATGGGAGGTTAGGTTTAGCAAACTTGCCCTAGTTACACAGGAAGAACTAAGGAAGGAGAATCAAAATCTAAAGAAATAGAGGAATTAAAAAGACAATTAAGAGAAGTAAAGGATGAGAATGAGGAATTAAAGAGGAATAATAAAGAGAATAAAGAGTCCATAGCAAAAGGGGTAAAGGGCTGGAAAAAAAGTCCAAGAGAATAACAAAATTGAGTTTTAGAGATATAATGAAACAACAGATGAAAGAACTAAGGACACACTTATTAAAGTTATGAGAGAGAAGGGGATTATTGTAAGAGACTTAGCAGATAAAAAGAAATGTATAATTATATTAGGAATGGAAGAGAAGCATAATCCAAATAGGACTATAAGAGTAAAGGAGAACAAGAAATAGGGAAAGAAACTGATGAAATATAGAGGCAAAACCAGACCAATTAAGTTTAAATTCAGGTCACAAAGGACAGCAGAGAATGTCTTATTAAAAACAGGAAAACTAGCAGAAAGTGATCAGAATAAACATGTATAGCTAAAGAGATAAAGAGGAGAGGAAGGGAAAACAAAAAGAATCGAAGCTAAGAAAAAAAAAAAAAACGAGACCAACAGAGTCAAAGAGAAATTCTTTTGGATAGTGGATATGAAAGTGAGGAAATGGTTCATAGCAGAGAAAAACGGAAGGGAAACAGAAAACAGGATGGAGGTAACAGAAAATTAACAAGTGTCTTTCACAAATATAGATGGCTTAATAACAGGCCTGAATGAATTCAATGATTACCTGAAGGTAAAAGAACCTGACATAATGGGAATTGTAGAGGCAAAATTGAAAGGTCCATTACCACCCAACAATGTGAGACATGGCGCATATAATTATTGGATTAGAAACAGAGAAGTAAAACAAGGGGGTGGCATTATGTTCCTAAGGATATAAATGTGAGGAATTTTACATATGGAAAGAATAGTGCAGATGATTATGATGGAAATAGAGTTCAGGGACAAGAAGAGCAGGAAGTTTATGGCAAATTATGTGCCTCCTAAAACGGCTTTTGTGGGAAGAGAGAGAACACAAAAATATGTTAGAAGACACAAGGATAACACTAAATAAGACAATGGATGATGGAGGAAGAAGAGTTAAAATGGGTGACTTTAATTGTAAAGAAATCTGCTGGGAAGAAATGGCAGTGAAAGGGGGAGACAACATATAGGGAAATTTACTACTTGATATGATTATAGAACATACAATGACACAATGGATACAAGAGAATACCAGGTATAAAAATGAGGAAGGACCAAAGAGACTGGACCTAATAATCACATTAGAACCTGAAATAGTGGACAAGATTTAATATAAGACACCATTAAGTAAAAGTGACCACATATTAGTTGAACTGTAACTAAAGGAGGAAAATACATGGAAAAAATATAGAAAGGGAAGATTGATGTATGGAAAAACAAATTTTGATAAAATAAGATTTTTTTCAAAAAGCAGACTGGGAAAGGATACACAAGGAGGAAACAACAGTTAGAAGAGAAATGGGAAATTTTGACAAAAATTTATAAGGAGTGGAAAAGTATCCTCGAAGACAAAAACAAGAAAAGGATATTGCAGGATCGTAACCGCATATAATGAATAGAATTAGGAAACATTAACGATAAGTACCAATTACTTACGGTAGGCACAGGTCCCATAGAAGAGGTAGGGGCCGGTAGGAGCAATCGCGGAAGCAGTTACGCAAAGTTGTAAGGCTGTTTAGGTCGTAATCGTTCAACAATGTCTTACGTACCTGTCTCCGGATTGTCTTACCGACGTCTTATGTGTCAACGTGTAAGTAGTTAAGTACAAGTTATTTTAGTAGGCGATATACTGCTATCCAACTGGAGTGCTCCTAGCAACTGACTACTCTGCTTGACTGGCTGATCCGTTCTGCTGGTGACTTCAACGCCAAGTCATCGGCCTGGTATGTCGACAACCCTGACACAGAGGGCTTGATATACAGTCTCAGTTTGACTCATTGACTATCATGAACAACACACATAATCTACACTCCCTCCTCTCCTGATATCACCTTTTGCTCCACCTGCCTAACCCCAACAACATCTTGGAGAGTGGTCGGAACCCTTGGTTCTGACCACCTTCCAATCATCATCACCACCAAAACAAGAATACACCAATTACAAGAGAGCTAACTGGGAAGTTTTTACTGAAGAGACAGAACAACATTTTGAAACACTTAACAGTACAACCAATCACAAACATAAACTATGCTGTTCAGACAAGAGATACATCCCTAGAGGCAACAGAAAATCACACAACCCCAACTTCACACCAGAAATCCAAGGCCTCATTAGACAATGAGACACGCTTAAACACAATACCCCCACACCTATCCCTCAAAACATAGCAGACCAAATACAAACACTAAACACTGTGATTGCCAATAAAATACACGAACAAAAAACACAAAATTGGCAAAACTTTATCAATACACTTGATCACAGAACAAAAACCAGCAAATTGTACAAAACACTCAACAGCATTACACTATCCAACAGTAACACGACACGCTCTCACGCAGCAATAATCACAACAACAGACAATCTACCCTCAAATAGACAACAAGCAAACACACTCATAAATCATTTTGCACAGACAAGCCATCTCGCTTCTCACCATGACGACCGACGCACTATTTGACATAAGAAAGACTTTCCCACAGACTCAGACTATACACCCTTCATAGACAGTCAGACAAAACACATAATACATAATCTCAAGCACTCATCTGCCTGTGGCCCTGATAACATAAGTAACATCTACCTAAAACACATTGGACCACAAGGTATACATGCACTCACAAACATTGCAAACTACAGCTATTCACACAACACTATACCCGACATCTGGAAGCATGGTAAAATAATCACCATTCCAAAACCGAACAAAGACCCAACAATCCCAACATCGCACCGTCCAATCACACTTCTCTGCATCCCCTCTAAAGTCATTGAACGCCTAATACTTAAACTTGTCACACCACATACTCCCCTTGCTGACTCACAACATGGTTTTAGGCCACTACACTCCACAAACACTCTTCTGATAAACCTCACAGAAAGAATTTTAGATGGCATCAATTCAGATAGGTCCCACCACAGAACACTTCTTATAACATTAGACATTAGTAAAGCTTTTGATGCTATCCCCCGCCACAACCTAACAAATAAAATATATAACACAGACATGCACAATAACACCAAAAGATGGCTGGCCAATTATCTGGCAGGTAGGAATGCTTATGTGTCATATAATGGCCAATCATCGCACATCAGAAACATTAAGAATGGAGTACCATAGGGCTCTGTTCTATCCCCCACACTCTTTAATCTATACATGCATGACTTACCCACACCAGACAACTCAGAAATACAAATCTCTTCCTACGCAGACGACATAACAATCACATGCACACATCGTAACACAGACAAAGCTGCAGAAATAATCCAGCCATACCTTGATACACTCAACACATGGTTCATCACAAACAGACTCAAAATAGCTCCAACCAAATCTACAGCAACACTTCTCACCAACTGGACAAAAGAACACAAATACATACCTCATCTCTACATCAACAACACTCTAATACCACACACAAACGTCTTGGTGTAACATACGATACATCCATGTCTTTCAAACAACACATCACAAACATAAAAAACAAATGCACACCTAGACTTAACGCACTTAAGTCAATCACTGGAACAACATTTGGACAAAACAAAGAAACTAATACAACAATATACAAACAATGCATATGCTCAGCGATGAATTATGCAAATCCTGCATGGGCTCCTAATCTCAGTGTACACACCACAACCCCCTACAGATACAAAACAAAGCCCTAAAGACAATTACAGGCTGCACAAATACAACACCTACAGACCATTTACACCATGAAACAAAAGTCCTCAAAGTCAAGGATCACCTTGACATGAGAGGCACACAAACACTTGCCACAGCCTCCACAAACACAGCACACCCACTACACTACATAACAGAACACCCACACATGCCAAGAAACATCAAAACAACATCCACACACCTTTATCACACACAAATACTCTCTTCTCTTCCTCCACAACCACCAAATACCAGCCTCCAGAAACATATTCATAATCATATCACTCACCACTCTATTAACACACTGAAAGACAACACATTGCTGCATGCCAGACCCCCTGATATCCACCCTTCTGAATCCTCTCTCCCACGAAAGGACAAAGTCCACCAGGCCAGACTGCGGTGCGGCTAGCACCCAATCCTTCTAAGCTACCAGAAGAGGTGGATGACCGCATTGTGAACAGCTGCCTAGGATATAATACTTCACCCCCATACCATACAACACATAATGGAAGACTGCATTATACACAATCATGCACGCAAACAACACAACATACACTCTATAAAGGATTTGTGGGAAAACCCAGTTTTGGCTGTGGCATTCCTTGGGGAGACGGGACTGCTCGGACAGACAGTCTAGGGAATGACGACAACAACAACTCTTTTTCCACCCATGCTCTCTGACTCACATATTTTTTTACTCTATCCATCCATCCCAAGTCTTTGCTCCATACATTCGCAATCACTCCTTCATAAGACCTACTATTTGAGTTCATCCCCAGATACCCACTTCTCATAACACTTTTCAATCACCCTTGACATTTGGTTTTCTTTACTCAATAGTTCACTTATACCTCCACTCCTTCATTCACTTTCACTTGTGACCCCAAATACTTAGAATTCTCTACTTCTCCAGCCTCTAACCTAAAAATTCACAATACAATCCACTATCATCACACTTTATACCATCACCTTTTGCTCACATTCACTTTTAGGTTAACTCCTCTCATATATCCTTTCAGTCTCAACCACCAGCTGCTTCAGTCTATCCTCAGACTCAGCCAATGTCATCCACAAACAATAACTGGCTTTCCTCTCATTTCCCTTCACTCTCACCCACCAACTCCAAACACCTGTTCGGCATTCACACATTTATTTTTCCTTACCAATCAAGGCAACATAACCCTGGTGCAACCTCACTTTCACTTCAGACCATTCACACTCCATTCCTGACCCAAACACAAACTCTAAAAATGTATATATATATATAAATTTTTTTTTACTATTTTTAAGACTTCCACCTGTCCCATATATCTACAAATACATTCCAGAATGCCTCTACCTCAATTCTGTCATATTCCTTGAAATCCATGAAAGCCCAAAGACAAGTCCTTAGGCCCTCCCATGGATCTCTCTAGGAAAAAAAATTGGACTGATGTCTGCAAGGTATTAGTGTGGGACTGCTTGTCACTAGATAAAAATAGGATTAGAAAGGAAGCAGTCACTGGTTGTCAGTGTGCCATATGTGAAAAGGTGGAAGAATTTACAGTTGAAGCTGCTAGAAAGATATTTTGGACCCAGTCTGGAGACTGTCAGCTCTTGGGGGCTGCACCTCCAGATAGTGGTGAGGGAGTTCAATGGGTTTTGAAAATAGGTAGCAGGAGGAGGATTCTGCCGTCCATCTTGCAGAACCACCACAAGCAGGTACCCCTTACAGGTCCCAGAATTGAAAACATTAGCCAAAAGAAATACATGCAAGTACAACCATATTCCTCACCAACTATCTCTAAGGGGTTTTTCCGGATGAACTTATCACATATGTCTACGAAAGTGTTGACTTGATTCTACAGAGGGGCATTCTCCATGGCCTCGACAGTGAAGCTTAACATAGCGTGTGTCTTCTTGTTCAACCTCTGAACGATCATAGAAACGACTGGTATTTGTCAAGTCTATCCAAAGACCAATTTTGACCTGTAAATGAAGAAACTATTTTTAGCAAGTCCTATATGATAAACTGATTAAATGAAAAAGAAAACGAGCATGAGTACCAGAAGCTGAGAGAAGTGTGCAAGGTGGTGAAAGATGGAGTAGAGGTAGGAGTGGAAGAGGATTGGGGATATTTTCAAGGAGAGATTGATAGGTGGGCAAAGATGGTATGTGGAACGAGGAGGATGGGAAGCAATAGAAAGAAAGGTATTGAGTGGTAGAATGACGAAGTGAAGAAGGTAGCAAAAGAGAAGAAGCAAATGTTCAGGGACGGGTTGCAAAGTAGGACAAGAAAACCACATGAGAAGTATGTATGTATATATATATAAAGGAGAGCAGATGTAAAATAGGGGAGGAGTATGGCAAATTTTTGAAAGTAATAAAAAGATGTTTTGGAAGGAAGTTAAGAGAGGAAGGGGAGGTGAGTCAACTATAGAAGAAAAGGTAAAATGCACGGATTAACAGATGTTAACAGAAGAGGAGGCAGCAAGGGGGAGATGGGCAGAGTATTTTTGAGTGTTATTAAACGTGGAGGATACGGCGGGATTGGTGGTTGCAGTGGAATAAATATAATAAATAGATAATAATAATAAGACTAAACACATAAATGATGATCATGGGAGAGGAAAATGGAGGAAGAAATAAGAAATATAAGGTGTAAGTAGTCTTGAAAATTATGAGAGCAGGTCAGGCACTCGGGTTTGATGGGTGTCATGTGGAGTATCTGAAGAAGGGAGGTACAGTAATAGTGAGGTTATTGTGTATCAAAGGGATGGTAGAGTGCCAAAGGACTGGGGTAATGCCTGTATAGTTCTGTTTACATACATACATATATTAAAGCGCTTTCCCCCCCAAAAAATAATACGGCATAGAAAACCACTCCACACCCCACCTCCATCCCCCTAACATACTCCACTCCCCTCTACCCTCTTCCCTCCTTCTTATCTTGCCACCTCCTGGATGACAAGATCATCCCTGCATCTTGTCAACTGCCCTGGGTCAGAAGGCAGTGTTTGCGCAAGGAACACAAAACATCCACAGCAAGGCTTGCTTCATTAAATTGGGTGACCCCTCCCCATGCAGGAAAGGAGAAAATGGGAGAGAAATCCCTTAGGGCTGCATAATTCTATTTCTCATACAAACTCCCTTACTCCCCATCGCATTCCCCCACCCACATCCCCCTCCATGCAAATCAACAGCATCATCCATACACAATACTTCTCCATTCACCCCTATCTTTCTGTCTTATCCCATCCTTACCTTCAACAGACATTCTCCTCTTTTCCCAATGCCCCCTGTTACTCCATCCATCCATCTCACATCCCTAGGTTGCGCCCCTCATGTTACACTCCTTCCATCTTCTGCCTTCCACACCTCTTTTACTAGTCTTTCTTCACATTCATATCTTTTCATGGGGGGAGGTTTGTGTCCAAACAAATCCCAATACTCCTTCTCATCAACCCTATCTCCCAACGTCCCCTTATCAATCCCATATCTCCTCCTCACCTCACTCTTTTTTTCACTCTATCCAGACCTATCTTACTTCTAAGGCATTTCATCTTAAACACATTTCAAATTCCTTCTCTCTTCCTTTCTTATGTTCCATGTTTCCTGGCCCCTATACAGTTGCTTGTTGGTACAATCACCTCTTTCATTACAATTCTCCTCTTAGCATCCATTCCCAGATTTCTCTCAAATCGACATTCTAGCCTCTCATCCACAACTCCTCCATTTCCCTGCCACATTCGCAACCAAGTATCTAAAACTATCCACTTCCCTCCAGTCTCTCTTCCTTAATACTTCACTTCCAATCTGCTGCCGAGACTTTCTCCCCTTGTACATCTCATCACCTTACTTTTACCCACATTTATCTTCAGCTTCCTTCTTTTGCACAACTCTTCCCAAACTCTGTCAATAACTGTCCTCAATCCCTCGTTCTGATCCTGCTACAAGTGCAGTGTCGTCAGCAAACAACAAACTGACCTACTACCTTTGGATTCACCTCTTACACCACCCCATCCATGTATAAATTGTAACAGCCAGGGTGACATTGAACACATCACCACCAATGCTATAACCTCAAACCACTCACTCTCTTCCCCATTTCTAATTCCTTAAAACAAGCTCTACTTAACTCTCGTAAAAATAAAACTTCTTGATTGCTTTTAACAGTTTTCCTCCTATCCCCTTAATATCTGCAATGCCTCCCAACATTGCCTTTCCGTCTACCATGTCAGCCTGTGTTTTCCAGATCCATATAAAGCCCAAAAAACATTCTTTACCTTTTCCTTTAGCTTTTTTTGAATATCTGCCTTGCCTACAAAAATCTGATCTACCACTGTTTTCCCCTTTTCCCCACCAATTACTCCCGCTGTTCCTCTCCTATTCCTTCTCAAATCAAGACCTTACCCGTAAGCCTTCCCCAACTACACTTAGCAAGCTAATCCCTCTGAAACTATTACATTCACACTTGTCCCCTTTTCCCTCGTAAAGTGGAACTATTCCAGGCACTCCTCCAGTCCCCTGGCATTTTATCCATCTCTTAAACAAACATTAAATAAACCTCACCAGCCAGTTCACCCATCACTGTACCCTCCTTTTTTTCAGGACATTCTGCAAGGGCACATCCATTCCAGATGAGGTGCCTTACTGCTCTCATCATCTTAACCAGCTGCCTTCACATTTTTCCTTTAATTCTCCGTCCATTTTTATCAGCTCCCCCATGGTCAATTTTCTTAGTGCTTCCCACTGCAACTACCTTTCCCTCCCTATCCTCCTTCACATTTAGCAAACTCCCTAAAATACTCTGCCCACCCTTCCTCTCACTGCCTTCTCTTCCCATTATCAATCTATCTTCCTCTCTTAATTTTCTTTCTTCAATTTTTTTTTCATTACTTTCAAAATTTTGTCATACTCTTATCCCCATTTCACATTCTGCTCTCATCTTCTGCCTCCTTCATTCTTATGCTTTACTTCTCTTGTCCTTTACTTTTGTAACCCCTCATAATATTCCTCATCCTAATCTTGTAGCCAATCTATGAAAGCCTGCTTCTTCTATTCAAAACACACTCTTTTTCTTTGCTTCCTCAATCCCCCGCCATTCACTACCCTTCCTTCTATTTTCCTCCTGTCCCTCCTTGTTTTCCACCACACCATCTCTGCACCACCTTATGAGTCCCTCCTTGAACCATCCCCATTCCTCCTCCACTCCTAGTTCTACTCTATCCTTCACTCCCCTCCCACTCCTCTCTCGGCTTCTTCTTATACTCCTTTTCCTCTTCTTTCTCATTTAAGCAGTTCTGTTTTAAACAATGGAAAAGGGGACAAATGGGAGTGTAGTTAGTTTCAGTGGTGATAAAGTGTTGTTAAGAGTAAGTTCAGAAGGCATATGAGAGGATTAGGAGAGGAACAGAGTAATTGGTGAGGGGTTATAGTGTAGGTTTTGGGAAGGTTGGCAGTTGGGCCATGGATCAGGATTTTTGTGGGGTATAAGGCAGAGTATATGTGTGAAAGCTATAGCAAATAATAAGGATGTTTTTTGGGGCCTTTATAGATTTGGAAAAGGCTTATGACAGTGTAGACAGAAAGGGTACTGTGGGAGGTTCTGACAGATATATGGGAATTTGAAGGCAAAAGCTGGTTAAGGATAGTCAAGAGTATTTTACAAGAGTAGTAGAGCCTGTGTTAGTACTGGAAATGGGATGATGAGCAAGTGGTTTTGAGATAAAGGTGGGACGTCTCTGTGAACAGAAATGTTGCCAAGGCTGTTTACAATGTGTATGTTGGATGGGGTGATGTGGGAGGTAACTGTAAGGATAATGCACAGGGGACTAGGAAGAGGTTAAAGGAAATCGGTGAAAAGTAGTGAGTTGAAACCAGTTGTATTTTTTCTGACAACATTGCACCTATGGGAGGGTCAGAGGAGTGCATTTAAGGGAATTCGTCTTGGGGTTCGGGAGGGGTATGTGAAAGGAGAAAGTTCAGGAGATGTACAAGGTGTGAGGGATGGCAGCAAGTTGTACAGTAATTTCTTAAAGGAGAGAGGCTGGAGGAAGTGGACAGTTTTTTGGATTTGGGGTCACATGTGGCAGGAATGGTGTGGGAGAGGCAGTGGAATTAAATTGGTAGACATTGAGAAGCAAGTTAAATGCCTTAGGGGATTAAAGTGTCATGAGACATATGCATTTGGGAATGGGTGCAAAGAGGAGACCTATATGAAGGGCTGATTGTGCTGATAGCATTGTATGGGGGTAGTCCTTTAAATTTAAGAGAGGCAGAAAGTAAAAGATGAAATGTCTAGTATTGTTAGATGGTTACAAGGATGAATAAAGTGAGAAATGAGGTGAGGCGGCAAGTGAGGTGGAGATGGCAGATAGGGTTGATAAAAAGAGTATTGGGATGGTTTGGACATGGAGAAGAAGAAGAGAAGTAAAGATAGGTGAAAAAGATGTGGAAGGCAGAGAGTGGAGGCAATGAACTGAAAGGGGAATGACAGAGTATGAGAAGGAAAGGATGTGGTGATTGGGTCATTGAGCAAAAAGGGACATGTCTCTTCAGCAATGAAGGGAGAAGGCAAGAGATAGGGAGGAGAGGAGAATGATACTGTGATGCAAGGGAGAGTTAGGTATGATATTTTTGACACAGCCAGAAGGGATTTCTCCCCATCTTCTCTTTTTCTGCATG
>NC_134819.1:15930092-16205092 GCF_046742065.1 Oratosquilla oratoria
CTGCTACTGCTACTACTACTGCTACTGTTACTGCTACTACTGCTACTACTGCTACTACTGCTACTACTACTACTACTGCTACTACTACTACTACTACTAATGATAATGATAATTAATAATGATAATGATAATTAATAATGATAATGATAACGATAATGAATGATAATAATGATAATGATCATTAATAATGATAATTGATAATGATAGTGATGATAGTGATAATAGTGATGATAATGATGATAATAATTATAACTGATAATGATAATAATATAATGATAATTAATAATAGTAATAATAATAGTAATAATTAGTAATGATGATGATAATGAATGAATGACAATTAATAATGACAATTCATAATGACAATTAATAATGACGATAGTGATGACGATAGTGATGATAATAATTATAATTGATAAAAGTAATAATAATATATGATAAATAATAATAGTAATAATAATAGTATTAATAATAATTAGTAATGATGATAATGATGATGATGATGGTGATAATAAGGATAGTGACAGTAGGAGTAATAGTAGTATTAGTAGTAATAGTAATAGAAGTAATAGTTGTAATTAGTAATAGTAGTAATTAGTAATAGTAATTAGTAATAGTAGAAATTAGTAATAGTAGTACTAGTAATAGTAGTACTAGTAACAGTAGTACTGGTAATAGTAGTACTGGTAATATTAGTACTGGTAATAGTAGTAGTAGTAGTAGTAGTAGTACTAGAGGTAGTAATAGTGGTAATAGTAGTATATATAGTAATAGTAGTAGTAATAATAGTAGTAGTAATAGTAGTAGTAGTAAGTACTAGTAGTAATAAAAATAGTATAGTAGTAGTAGTAGTTGTAGTAATTAGTAGTAGTAGTAATGGTCGTAGTAGTCATAATAGTAGAAGTAGTCATAGTAGTAGTAATAATAGTAATGGTAGTATAGTAATAGTAGTAGCAGTAATAGTAGTAGTAATTAATAGTAATAGTATACTAGTAGTGTAATAGTAGTAGTAACAGTAATAGTAGTGGTAGTATTAGTAGTAGTAATAGTAGTTCTAATAGTAATAGTAGTAGTTATAGTAATAGTAGTAACAGTAGTAGTAATAGTAGTAACAGTAGTAGTAATAGTAGTAACAGTAGTAATAGCGGTAGTAGTAGTAATAATAGTAGTAATAGTATTAGTAGTAGTAGTAGTAGTAGTATTAGTAGTTAATAGTAGTAGTAATAGTAGTAGTAGTAATAGTAGTAGTAGTAGTATTAGTAGTAGTAGTAGTAGTAATGTATAAAATAGTAGTAGTAGTAAGTAATTTAAGTTAATAATAGTTATTTAAGTAAGTTAATAGTTAGTTAAGGTTAAGTGAATTAAGTTAATTTTAAGTGGTAATAGTTAAGTTAAGTTAAGTTTAAGTATTAAGTATAATAGTATTAAGTTAAGTTAAGTTAAGTTAAGTTAAGTAAAGTTAAGTAATTAAGTTAAGTTAATTATTAGTAGTAATCTAAGTTAAGTAATTAAGTTAGTATTAGTAGTTCAGTTAAGTTAATGTTAATTTAAGTTAAGTAGTTATAGTTTAGTTTTATAGTAGTTTAATTTAAGTTAAGTTAAGTTAAGTAGTAATTGTAAGTTATAGTTAAGTTTTAGTTAGTAATACTAGTTAAGGATTAAGTTAAGTTAAGTATTAAGTTAAGTTATATAGTTAATTTTAATTAAGGTAATAGTAATAATAGTTAAGTTAAGTTAAGTTAATTTTAAATTTATTTTAAGTTAATTAGTATAGTTAATTAAGTTTAAAGTTAAGTATAAGTGATAGTAAGTTAAGTTAAGTGTAATAGTAATAGTAATAGTTAATTTATAGTATAAGTAATTAATTTAGTTAAGTTAATTAAGTTAAGTTAAGTTAAGTAATATAAGTTAATTATAGTTAAGTTAAGTTAAGTAGTAATTTTTAATTTAATAGTTAAGTAATATAAGTTAATTAAGTTAAGTTTAAGTAGTTAAGTAGTTAATTAAGTGTAGTTAAGTTAAGTTAATTTAGTTAAAGTTAAGTTATAGTTAAGTTAGTAATTAAGTTAAGTTAATATAAGTTAGTTAAGTTAATTTAAGTTAAGTTAAGTTAAGTTGTTAAGTTATAGTAGTTAATTTAATGAAGTTAAGTTAAGTTAAGTTAATAGTAGTTAAGTTAAGTTTATTTAGTAGTAATTGTTTAAGTTAATAGTAGTAGTTAAGTTAAAGTAGTTAAGTTTAATTAAGTTAAGTTAAGTATAAGTTAAGTTAAGTAAGTAATGTTAAGTTAAGTTAATTTAATTTAAGTTAAGTTAAGTTAAGTTAAGTTAAGTTAAGTTAAGTTAAGTTAATAGTTAAGTTAAGTTAAGTTAAGTTAATAAGTTAAGTAATTTAAAGTTAAGTTAAGTTAATAATTTAAGTTAAGTTAAGTTAAGTAGTTAAGTAAGTTAAGTTAAGTTAATTAAGTTAATTAAGTTAAGTTAAGTTAAGTTAAGTTAATGTAGTTAAGTTATAGTTAAGTTAAGTTAAGTTAAGTTAAGTTAAGTTAAGTTAAGTAGTTAAGTTAAGTTAATTAAGTTAAGTTAAGTTAAGTTAAGTTAAGTATAGTTAAGTTATTTAAGTTAAGTTTAAGTTAAGTTAAGTTAAGTTAAGTTAAGTTTATTTAAGTTAAGTTAGTAGTAAGTTAAGTTAAGTAGTTTAAGTTAAGTTAATTTAAGTTAAGTTTAAGTTAAGTTAAGTTTAAGTTAAGTTAAAGTTAAGTTATTTATAGTAGTTAAGTTAAGTTAAGTTATAGTAGTAGTTTAAGTTATTTAAGTTAAGTTAAGTTAAGTTTAAGTTAAGTTAAGTTAATTAGTTAAGTTAAGTTAAGTTATTTTTAATAGTTAAGTTAAGTTAAGTTAAGTTAAGTTAAGTTAAGTTAAGTTAAGTTGTTAAGTTAATTAAGAAGTTTAAGTTAAGTTAAGTTAAGTTAAGTTAAGTTAAGTAATAAGTTAAGTTTATAGTTAAGTTAAGTTAAGTTAAAGTAGTTAAGTTAAGTTAAGTTTAAGTTTAAGTTAAGTTTAAGTTAAGTTAAGTTATTAAGTTAAGTTAAGTTAAGTTAAGTTAAGTAAGTTATAGTAATTTAAGTTAATTAAGTTAATAAGTTAAGTTAAGTTAAGTTAAGTTAAGTTAAGTTATAATTAAGTTAAGTTAAGTTTATTTAAGTTAAGTTAAGTTAATTTAGTTAAGTTAAGTTATAGTTAAATTAATAGTTAAGTTTAAAGTTAATAGTTAAGTTAAGTAGTTTAAGTTAAGTTAAGTTAAGTTTAAGTTAAGTTAAGTAGTTAAGTTAATTATTAGTTAAAGTTAAGTAATTAAGTTAAGTTAAGTTAAGTTAAGTAGTTAAGTAGTAAGTTAAGTTAAGTTAAGTTAAGTAATGGTAGTAATTAGTTAGTTTAAGTTAAGTTAAGTTAAGTTAAGTTAAGTTAAGTTAAGTTATTTTATAATTAAGTTAAGTTAATTAAGTTAAGTATTATAGTTAATTAGTTAAGTTAATTTAAGTTAAGTTAAGTTAAGTTAAGTAGTTTATTTAAGTTAAGTATAAGTTAATTAAGTTAATTAAGTTAAGTTAAGTAGTTAAGTTAAGTTAAGTTAAGTATAAGTTAAGTTATTTAATTAGTTAAGTTAGAGTTAAGTTAGTTAAGTTAAGTTAAGTTAAGTATTAATAAGTTAAGTTAATTAATAGTTAAGTTAAGTAATTTTAGAGTTAAGTTAAAGTAGTTAAGTTAAGTAATTTAAGTTAAGTTTAAGTAAGTTAAGTTAAGTTAAGTTAAGTTAAGTTAGTTAATTTAATTTAAGTTAAGTTAAGTTAAGTTAAGTTAGTTAAGTTAAGTTAAGTTAAGTTAAGTTATAGTAATAAGTTAAGTTAAGTTAAGTTAAGTTAAGTTAAGTTAAGTATAGTTAAGTTAAGTTAAGTTATAATAGTTAAGTTAAGTTAAGTTAAGTTAAGTAGTATTAAGTTAAGTTAAGTTAAGTTAAGTTAAGTTAAGTTAAGTTAATTTTAAGTATAAGTTTTAAGTTAAGTTAAGTTAAGTTAAGTTAAGTTAATTAAGTTAAGTTAATTTAGTTAAGTTAAGTAAAGTTAAGTTATAATTAAGTTAAGTTAAGTTAGTTTAAGTTAAGTTAAGTTAAGTTAAGTTAAGTTAAGTAATTTAAGTTAAGTTAATAGTTAAGTAAGTTAAGTTAAGTTAAGTTAATGTAAGTAGTTAAGTTAAGTTTATAGTAGTTAAGTTAAGTTAAGTTAAGTTAAGTTAAGTAAGTTAAGTTAAGTTAAGTTAAGTAATAGTAGTTAATTTAGTTAAGTTAAGTTAAGTTAAGTTAAGTTAAGTTAAGTTAATTAAGTTTAGTTAAGTTAAGTTAATGTAATAAGTTAAGTTAAGTTAAGTTAATAGTTAAGTTAAGTTAAGTTTATAAGTTAAGTTTTAGTTAAGTTAATAGTTAAGTTAAAGTTAAGTTAAGTTAAGTTAATTAATAAGTTAAGTTATTAGTTAATAGTTAAGTTTAAGTTAAGTTAATAGTTAAGTTAAGTTAAGTTAAGTTAAGTTAATTTAAGTTAAGTTAAGTAGTTAAGTTAAGTTAAGTTAATTAAGTTTAAGTTAAAAGTTAAGTTAAGTTAAGTTAAGTTAAGTTAAGTTAAGTTAAGTTAAGTTAAGTTAAGTTAAGTTAAGTTAAGTTAAGTTAAGTAAGTTAAGTTAATTAGTTAAGTTAAAGTTAAGTTAAGTTAAGTTAAGTTAAGTTAATTAAGTTAAGTTAAGTTAAGTTAAGTTAAGTTAAGTTAAGTTAAGTTAAGTTAAGTTAAGTTAATTTAATAGTTAAGTTAAGTTAAGTTAAGTTAAGTTAAAATTTAGTTTAAGTTAAGTTAATAGTTTAAGTTAAGTAGTTAAGTTAAGTTAAGTTAAGTAGTTAAGTTAAGTTAAGTTAATAGTTAAGTTAAGTTAAAGTTAAGTTAAGTTAAGTTAATAGTTAAGTTAAGTTAAGTTAAGTTAAGTTAAGTTAAGTTAAGTTAAGTTAAGTTATTTTTAAGTTAAGTTAAGTTAAGTTAAGTTAAGTTAAGTAATTTAAGTTAATTTAAGTTAAGTTAAGTTAAGTTTATAGTTAAGTTAAGTTAAGTTAAGTTAAGTTAAGTTAATTATTTTAAGTTATTTTAAGTTAAGTTAAGTTAATTTAAGTTAAGTTTAGTTTAAGTTAAGTTAAGTTAAGTTAAGTTTAAGTTTAAGTTAAGTTAAGTTAAGTTAAGTTAAGTTATAAGTTAAGTTAAGTTAATTAAGTTAAGTTATAAGTTAAGTTAATTAAGTTAATGTTTAAGTTAAGTTAAGTTAAGTTAAGTATAAGTTAATAGTTAAGTTAAGTTAAAGTTAAGTTAAGTTAAGTTAAGTTAAGTTAAGTTAAAGTTAAGTTAAGTTAAGTTAAGTTAAGTTAAGTTAAAGTTAAGTTAAGTTAAGTTAAAGTTAAAAGTTTATAAGTTAAGTTAAGTTAAGTAATAAGTTAAGTTAAGTTTAAGTTAAGTTTAAGTTAAGTTAAGTATGTTAAGTAAGTTAAGTTAAGTTAAGTTAAGTAGTTAAGTTAAGTTAAGTTAAGTTAAGTTAAGTTAAGTTTAAGTTAAGTTAAGTTAAGTTAAGTGTATAATTTAAGTTAAGTTAAGTTAAGTTAAGTTAATTTAAGTTAATAGTTAAGTTAAGTTAAGTTAAGTTAAGTTAAAAGTAAGTTAATTAAGTTAAGTTAAGTAATAGTTAAGTTAAGTTAAGTTAAGTTATAAGTTAAGTTAAGTATAAGTTAAGTTAATAAGTTAAGTTAAGTATAAGTTAAAGTTAAAGTTAAGTTAAGTTAAGTTAAGTTAATAGTTAAGTTAAGTTAAGTTAAGTTAAGTATTAAGTTAGTTAAAGTAGTTAAGTTAAGTTAAGTTAAATAAGTTAAGTTAAGTAAGTTAAGTAATTTAAGTTAAGTTAGTTAATAGTAAGTTAAGTTAAGTTAATAGTTAAGTTAAGTTAAGTTAAGTTAAGTTAAGTAATAGTTAAGTTAAGTTAAGTTAAGTTAAGTTAAGTTAAGTTAAGTTAAGTTAAGTTAAGTTAATAGTTAAGTTAAGTTTTAAGTAAGTTAAGTTAAGTTAAGTTAAGTTAAGTTAAGTTAAGTTAAGTAAGTAAGTTAAGTTAAGTTAAGTTAAGTTAAGTTAGTTAAGTAAGTAAGTTAATTTAAGTTAAGTTAAGAAGTTAAGTTAAGTAAAGTTAAGTTAAGTTATTAAGTTAAGTTAAGTTAAGTAAGTTAAGTTAAGTTAAGTTAAGTTAAGTTAAAGTTAAGTTAAGTTAAGTTAAGTTAAAGTTAAGTTAAGTTAGTTAAGTTAAGTATAGTAAGTAAGTTAATTTAAGTTAAGTTAAGTTAAGTTAAGTTAAGTTAAGTAATTAGTTAAGTTAAGTTAAGTTAAGTTAAGTTAAGTTAAGTTAGTTAAGTTAAGTTAAGTTAAGTTAAGTTAAGTGTAAAGTTTAATAGTTAAGTTAAGTTAAGTTAAGTTAAGTTAAGTAATAGTTAAGTTAAGTAAGTTAAGTTAAGTTATGGTTAAGTTAATAGTTAATGGTAAAGTTAAGTTAAAGTTAAGTTAAGTTAAGTTAAGTTAAGAGTAAGTTAAGTTAAGTTAAGTGTTAAGTTAATGTTTAAGTTAAGTTAAGTTAAGTTAAGTTAAGTTAAGTTAAGTAAGTTAAGTTAGTATTAATAGTAGTTTAAGTTAAGTTAATTTAGTTAAGTTAAAGTTAATTTAAGTTAAGTTAAGTTAAAGTTAAGTTAAGTTAAGTTAAGTTAAGTTAAGTTAGTTAAGTTAAGTTAAGTTAAGTTAAGTTAAGTTAAGTTAAGTTAAGTATTAAGTTAAGTTAATTAAGTTTTATTTTTAAGTTAAGTTAGTATAGTTTATAGTTAAGTTAAGTTAAGTTAAGTTAAGTTAAGTTAAGTTAAGTTAAGTTAAGTAAGTTAAGTTAAGTTAAGTTAAGTTTAAGTTAAGTTAAGTTAATGTTATAATTGTTAAGTTAAGTTAAGTTAAGTTAAGTTAAGTTAATAGTTAAGTTAAGTAAGTTAAGTTAAGTTTAAGTTATTAAGTTAAGTTAAGTTAAGTTATAGTTGTTAAGTTAAGTTAAGTTAAGTTAAGTAGTTAAGTTAAGTAGTTAAGTTAAGTTAAGTTAATAGTTAAGTATTAAGTTATAGTAAGTTATAAGTTAAGTATAAGTTAAGTTAAGTTAAGTTAAGTTTAAGTTAATTAAGTTAAGTAAGTTAAGTTAAGTTAAGTTAAGTTAAGTTAAGTTAAGTAATTTAAGTTAAGTTAAGTTAAGTTAAGTTAAGTTTAAGTTAAGTTAATTTAAGTTAATAGTAGTTAAGTTAAGTTAAGTTAAGTTAAGTTAATTTAAGTTAAGTTAAGTTAAGTTAAGTTAAGTTAATAGTAAGTAAGTTAAGTTAAGTAAGTTAAAGTTAAGTTAAGTTAAGTTAAAGTTAAGTTAAGTTAAGTTAAGTTAAGTTAAGTTAAGTTAAATTAAGTTAATAAGTTAATTTTAAGTTAAGTTAAAGTTAAGTTAAGTTAAGTTAAGTTAAGTTAAGTTAATGTTAAGTAGTTAAGTTAAGTTAAGTTAAGTTAAGTTAAAGTTAATAGTTAAGTAATAAGTTAAGTTAAGTTAAGTTAAGTTAAGTTAAGTTAAGTTAAGTTAGTTAAGTTAAGTTAAGTTAAGTTTAAGTTAAGTTAAGTTAAGTTAAGTTAGTTAATAGTTAAAGTTAAGTTAAGTTAAGTTAATTTAAGTTAAGTTAAGTTAAGTTAAGTAAGTTAAGTTAATTTTAAGTAAGTTAAGTTAAGTAGTTAAGTTAAGTTAAGTTAAGTTAAGTTAAGTTAAGTTTATAGTTAAGTTTAAGTTAAGTTAAGTTATTAAGTTAAGTTAAGTTAAGTTTAAGTAGTTAAGTTAAGTTAAGTTAAAGTTAAGTTAAGTTAAGTTAAGTTAAATAGTTAAGTTAAGTTAATTTAAGTTAAGTTAAGTTAAGTTAAGGTAAGTTAAGTTAAGTTTAGTTAAGTTTAGTTAAGTTTAGTTAAGTTAAGTAGTTAGTTAAGTTAAAGTTAAAGTAGTTAAGTTAAGTTAAGTTAAGTTAAGTTAAGTTAAGTTAAGTTAAGTAAGTTAAGTTAAGTTAAGTTAAGTTAAGTTAAGTTAAGTTAAGTAAGTTAGTTAAGTTATAGTGTTAAGTTAAGTTAAGTTAAGTTAAGTTAAGTTAATTAAGTTAAGTATTAAGTTTATTTAAGTTAATTTAAGTTAAGTAAGTTAAGTTAAGTTAAGTTAAGTTAAGTTAGTGTTAAGTTAAGTTAAGTAAGTAAAGTAGTTAAGTTAAGTTAAGTTAAGTTAAGTTAAGTTAAGTTAAGTTAAGTTAAGTTAAGTTAAGTTAAGTTAAGTTAAGTTAAGTTAATAATTAAGTTAAGTTAAGTTAAGTTTAAGTTAAGTTAATAAGTATAAGTTAAAGTTAAGTTAAGTTAAGTTAAGTTAAGTTAAGTAATAGTTAATTAATAGTTAAGTTAAGTTAAGTTAAGTTAAGTTAATAAGTAAGTTAAGTAGTAGTTAAGTTAAGTTAATTTAAGTTAAGTTAAGTTAAGTTAATAGTTAATGTTAAGTTAAGTTAAGTTAAGTTAAGTTAAGTTAAGTTAAGTTAAGTTAAGTTAAGTTAAGTTAAGTTAAGTAGTAGTTAAGTTAAGTTAAGTTAAGTTAAGTAATAAGTTAAGTTAATTAAGTTAAGTTAATTTTAAGTTAATGTTAAGTTAAGTTAAGTTAAGTTAAGTTAAGTTAAGTTAAGTTAAGTTAGTTAAGTTAAGTTAAGTTAAGTTAAGTTAAAGTTAAGTTAAGTTAAGTTAAGTTAAGTATTAATGGTTAAGTTAAGTTAATAGTTAAGTTAAGTTAAGTTAAGTTAATTTAAGTTAAGTTAAGTTAAGTTAAGTTATGTTAAGTTTAAGTTAAGTTAAGTTAAGTTAATTAAGTTAAGTAAAGTTAAGTTAAGTGTATTAAGTTAAAGTTAAGTTAAGTTAAGTTAAGTTAAGTTAAGTTAGTTAATTAAGTTAAGTTAAGTTAAGTTAAGTTAAGTTATAGTTAAGTAAGTTAAGTAGTTAGAAGTTAAGTTAAGTTAATAGTTAAGTTAGTTAAGTTAAGTTTAAGTTAATAGTTAAGTTAAGTTAATTAAGTTAAGTTAGTTAAGTTAATTATAAGTTAATGTTAAGTTAAGTTTAAGTTAAAGTTAAGTTAAGTTAAGTTAAGTTAAAGTAATTAAGTTAAGTTAAGTTAAGTTAAGTTAAGTTAAGTTAAGTTAAGTTAAGTTAAGTTAAGTTAATTAATATTAAGTTAAGTTAATTAAGTTAAGTTAGTTAAGTTAAGTTAAGTTAAGTTTAAGTTAAGTTAAGTTAAGTTAAGTTAAGTTAAGTATTAATAAGTTAAGTTAAGTTAATAGTTAAGTTAAGTAAGTTAAGTTAAGTTTAAGTTAAGTTAAGTAGTAAGTTAAGTTAATAGTAGTTAATTAAGTTTAAGTTAAGTTAAGTTAATAGTTAAGTTAAGTTAATTTAAGTAGTTAAGTTAAGTTAAGTTAAGTTAAGTTAAGTTAAGTTAAGTTAAGTTAAGTTAAGTTAAGTTAAGTTAAGTTAAGTAGTAAGTTAAGTTAAGTTAAGTTAATTAAGTTAAGTAATTAAGTTAAGTTAAGTTATAGTATAGTTAAGTTAAGTTAGTAAGTTAAGTTAAGTTAAGTTAAGTTAAGTTAAGTTAATAGTTAAGTTAAGTTAAGTATAGTTAATAGTTAAGTTAAGTTAATAGTTAAGTTAAGTTAAGTTAAGTAAGTTAAGTTAAGTTAAGTTAAGTTAAGTTTAAGTTAAGTTAAATTTAATAGTTAAGTTAAGTTAAGTTAAGTTAAGTTAATAGTAGTTAAGTTAAGTTATAAGTTAAGTTAAGTTAAGTTATAGTAAGTTAAGTTAAGTTAAGTTAAGTTAAGTATTTAAGTTAAGTTAAGTGTAAGTTAAGTTAAGTTAGTTTAAGTTAAGTTAAGTTATAGTTAAGTTAAGTTAAGTTATAGTTAAGTTAAGTTAAGTTAAAGTTAAGTAAGTTAAGTTAAGTTAAGTTATTAAGTTAAGTTAAGTTAATAAGTAATGGTTAAGTTAAGTTAAGTTAAAGTTAAGTTGTTAAGTTAAGTTAAGTTATAATAGTTAAGTTAAGTTAAGTAAAGTTAAGTTAAGTTAAGTTAAGTTAAGTTAAGTAAGTTAAGTTAAGTTTAATAGTTAAGTTAAGTTAAGTTAAGTTAAGTAATTTTAAGTTAAGTTAAGTTAAGTTAAGTTAAGTTAATAGTTAAGTTAATAGTTAAGTGTTAAGTTAATAGTATTATAGTAGTTAAGTTAATTAAGTTAAGTTAAGTAAGTTAAGTTAAGTTAAATTTAAGTTAGTAAGTTAAGTTAATTTAGTTAAGTTAAGTTAAGTTAAGTTAAGTTAAGTTAAGTTAAGTTAAGTTTAAGTTAAGTTAATTTAAGTTAAGTTAATAGTTAAGTTTAATTAGTAATTGTAAGTTAAGTTAAGTTAAGTTAAGTTAAGTTAAGTTAAGTAGTTAAGTTAAGTTAAGTAATTAAGTTAAGTAGTTAAGTTAAGTTAAGTTAAGTTAAGTAGTTTATTAGTTAAGTTAAGTTAAGTTAAGTTAATTTTTAAGTTAATTAAGTTAAGGTTAAGTTTAAGTTAAGTTAAGTTAATTAAGTTAGTTTAAGTTAAGTTAAGTTAAGTTAAGTTAAGTTAAGTTAAGTAAGTTAAGTTAAGTTTAAGTTAATAGTAAGTTAATAGTTATTTAAGTTAAGTTAAGTTAAGTTAAGTTAAGTTAAGTTAAGTTTAAGTTTAAGTTAAGTTAAGTTAAGTTAAGTAAATTTAAGTTAATAGTTAAGTTAAGTTAAGTTAAGTTAAGTTAAGTTAAGTTAAGTTAAGTTAAGTTAATTTAAGTTAAGTTATAAGTTAAGTTAAGTAGTTAAGTTAAGTTAAGTTAAGTGTAATGTTAAGTTAAGTTAAGTTAAGTTAAGTTAATAAGTTAAGTTAAGTTAAGTAAGTTAAGTTAAGTTAATTAAGTTAAGTTAATGTAGTTAAGTTAAGTTAAGTTAAGTTAAGTTAATGTATAGTTAATTAAGTTAAAGTTAAGTTAAGTTATTAAGTTTAAGTTAAGTTAAGTTAAGTTATGTTAATTAGTTAAGTTAAGTTAAGTTAAGTTAAGTTAAGTTAAGTTAAGTTAAGTTAAGTTAAGTTAATAAGTTAAGTTTAAGTTAAGTTAAGTTAAGTAAAGTTAATAAGTTATTGTTAAGTTAAGTTAAGTTAATAGTTAAGTTAAGTTAAGTTAAGTTAATAGTTAAGTTAAGTTAAGTTAAGTTAAGTTAAGTTAAGTTAAGTAATTAAGTTAAGTTAAGTTAAGTTAGTTAAGTAATAGTTAAGTTAAGTTTAAGTTAAGTTAAGTTAAGTTAAGTTAAGTTAATTAGTTAAAGTTAAGTTAAGTTAAGTTAAGTTAAGTTAAGTTAAGTTAGTTAAGTTAAGTTAAGTAGTTAAGTTTAAGTTAAGTTAAGTTAAAGTTAAGTTAAGTTAAGTTAAGTTAAGTGTTAAGTTAATAGTTAAGTAAGTTAAGTAGTTAAGTTAAGTTAAGTTAAGTTAAGTTATTTAAGTAGTTAAGTTAAGTTAAGTTAAGTTAAGTTAAGTTAAGTAATTAAGTAGTATTAGTTAAGTTAATTAGTTAATTATTAAGTTAAGTTAAGTAAGTTAAGTTAAGTTAATAGTAAGTTAAAGTTAAGTTAAGTTAAGTAGTAATAAGTTAAGTTTAAGTTAAGTTAAGTTAAGTAAATTAAGTTAAGTAAGTTAAGTTAATAGTTAAGTTTAAGTTATTAATAGTTAAGTTAAGTTAAGTTAAGTTAAGTTAAGTTAAGTTAAGTAGTAATAGTTAAGTTAAGTTAAGTTAAGTTAAGTTAAGTTAAGTTAATTAAGTTAAGTATAAGTTAAGTTAAAGTTAAGTTAAGTAATAAGTAATTTAAGTTAAGTTAAGTTAAGTTAAGTTAAGTTAAGTTTAAAGTTAAGTTATATTAGTTAAGTTAAGTTAGTTAAGTTAAGTTAAGTTAAGTTAAGTAAGTTAAGTTAAGTTAAGTTTAAGTTAAGTTAAGTTAAGTTAAGTTAAGTTAAGTAAGTAAGTTAAGTTAAGTTAAGTTAAGTTAAGTTAAGTTAAGTTAAGTTAAGTTAAGTTAAGTTAATTTTTAAGTTATAAGTTAAGTTAATAGTTAAGTTAAGTTAAGTTAAGTTAAGTTAAGTTAAGTAGTTATAAGTGTTAAGTTAAGTTAAGTTAAGTTAGTTAAGTTAAGTTAAGTTAAGTATTAAGTTAATTTAAGTTAAGTTAAGTTAATTAAGTTAGTTAAGTGTTATAGTTAAGTTAAGTTAAGTTAAGTAAAGTTAAGTTAGTTAAGTTAAGTAAGTTAAGTTAAGTTAAGTTTAAGTTAAGTTAAGTTAATTAAGTTAAGTAATAGTTAAGTTAAGTTAAGTTTAATAGTTTAGTAGTAATTGTAGTTAAGTTAAGTTAAGTTAAGTTAAGTTAAGTTAAGTTAAGTTAAGTTAAGTTAAGTTAATAGTTAAGTTAGTTAAGTTTAGTTAAGTTAAGTTAAGTTAATTAAGTAAGTTAAGTTAAGGTTAAGTTAATAGTTAAGTTAAGTTAAGTTAAGTTAAGTTAATAGTTAAGTTAAGTTAAGTGTAATAAGTTAAGTAGTTAAGTTAATTTAAGTTAAGTTAAGTTAAGTTAAGTTAAGTAGTTAGTTAAGTTAAGTTAAGTTATAGTTAAGTTAAGTTAAGTTAAGTTAAGTTAAGTTAAGTTAAAGTTAAGTTAAGTTAAGTTAAGTTAAGTTAAGTTAATAAGTTAAGTTAAGTTAAGTTAAGTAAGTAAAGTAGTTAAGTTAATGTTAAGTTAATAGTAGTTAAGTTAAGTTAAGTTAAGTTAAGTTAATAAGTTAAGTTAAGTTAAGTTTAAGTAAGTTAAGTTAAGTTAAGTTAAGTTAAGTTAAGTTATTAATTAAGTTAAGTTAAGTTAAGTTAAGTTAAGTTTAAGTAGTTAAGTTAAGTTAAGTTAAGTTAAGTTAAGTAGTTAAGTTATAGTTAAGTTAAGTTAAGTTAAGTTAAGTTAAGTTAAAGTTAAGTTAAAGTTAAGTTAAGTTAAGTTAAGTTAAGTTAAGTTAAGTTAAGTTAAGTTAGTTAATTAAGTTAAGTTAAGTTAAGTTAAGTTAAGTTAAGTAATAATGTTAAGTTAAGTTAATTAAGTTAAGTTAAGTTAAGTTAAGTTAAGTTAAGTTAAGTTAAGTTAAGTTAAAGTTAAGTTTAAGTTAAGTAGTAGTTAAGTTAAGTATAGTTAAGTTAAGTTAAGTTAAGTTAAGTTAAGTTAGTTAAGTTAAGTTAAGTTAATAGTAAGTTAAGTTTAAGTTAGTTAAGTTAAGTTAAGTTAAGTGTTAAGTTAAGTTAAGTTAAGTTAAGTTAGTTAAGTTAAGTTAAGTAATTTAAGTTAAGTTAAGTTAGTTAAGTTAATAAGTATTAAGTTAAGTTAAGTTAAGTGTTAAGTAGTAGTTAATTTAAGTAGTTATAGTTAAGTTAAGTTAAGTTAAGTTAAGTTAAGTTAAGTTAATTAGTTAAGTTAAGTTAGTTAAGTTAGTAGTTAATAGTTAAGTTAAGTTAATAGTTAAGTTAAGTTAAAGTTAAGTTAAGTTAATTAAGTTAAGTTAAGGTTAAGTTAAGTTTTTAAGTAAAGTTAAGTTAAGTTAATAGTTAAGTTAAGTTAAGTTAAGTTAAGTTAAGTTAAGTTAAGTTAAGTTAAGTTAAGTTAAGTTAAGTTAAGTTAAGTTAAGTTAAGTTAAGTTAAGTTAAGTTAAGTTAATTAAAGTTAAGTTAAGTTAAGTTAAGTTAAGTTAAGTTAAGTTAAGTTAAGTTAAGTTAAGTTAATTAATTAAGTTAAGTAAGTAATAGTTAAGTTAAGTTAAGTTAAGTTAAGTAATAAGTTAGTATAAGTTAAGTTAAGTTAATTAAGTTAAGTTATAGTTAAGTTAAGTTTATAGTTAAGTTAAGTTAAGTTAAGTTAAGTTAATTAAGTTAATTAGTTAGTTATAGTTAAGTTAAGTTAATAAGTTAAGTTAAGTTAAGTTAAGTTAAGTTAAAGTTAAGTTAAGTTAAGTTAAGTTAAGTTAAGTTAAGTTAAGTTAAGTTAGTTAAGTTAAGTTAAGTTAAGTTATAGTTAAGTTAAGTTAAGTTAAGTTTAATTAAGTTAAGTTAAGTTAATTTAAGTTAAGTAATAGTTAAGTTAAGTTAAGTTAAGTTATAGTTAAGTTAAGTTAAGTTAAGTAATGTTGTTTAAGTTAAGTTAAGTAAAGTTAAGTTAAGTTAAGTTAAGTTAAGTTAGTTAATTAAGTTAAGTAAAGTTAAGTTAAGTTATTTAAGTTAAGTAGTTAAGTTAATTTAGTAGTTAAGTTAAATTAAGTTAAGTTAAGTAATTTTTAAGTTAAGTAGTTAAAGTTAAGTAAGTTAAGTTAAGTAGTAATGTTAAGTTTAAGTTAAGTTAGTGTTATATTAAGTTAAGTTTAAGTTAAGTTAAGTTAAGTTAAGTTAAGTTAGTTAAGTTATAGTTAAGTTAAGTAGTTTATAGTTAAGTTAATAGTTAATTTAAGTTAATTAAGTTAAGTTAAGTTAAGTTAAGTTAAGTTAAGTAATTATAGTTAAGTTAAGTTAAGTTAATTTAAAGTTAAGTTAAGTTAAGTTAAGTTAATTAAGTTAAGTTAAGTTAAGTTAAGTAGTTAAGTTTAGTTAAGTTAAGTTAAGTTAATTAAGTTAAGTTAAGTTAAGTTAAGTTAATTTAAGTTAAGTTAAGTTAAGTTAAGTTAAGTTAAGTTAAGTTAATTAAGTTAAGTTAAGTTAAGTTAAGTTAGTTAAGTTAAGTTAAGGTAAAGTTAAGTTAAGTTAAGTTAAGTTAAGTTAATAAGTTAAGTTAAGTTAATTAGTTAGAGTTATATTATTGAAGTTAAGTTAAGTAATAAGTTAAGTTAAAGTTAAGTTAAGTTAAGTTAAGTTAAGTTAAGTTAAGTAGTAAGTTAAGTTAAAGTAATTAAGGTTAAGTTAAGTTAAGTTAAGTTAAGTTAAGTTAAGTTAAGTTAAGTTAATTTAAGTTAAGTTAAAGTTAAGTTATAAGTTAAGTTATAGTTAAGTTAAGTATAAGTTAAGTTAAGTTAAGTTAAGTTAAGTTAAGTAATAGTTAAGTTAAGTTAAGTTAAGTTAAGTTAAGTTAAGTTAATTGTATTAAGTTAAGTTAAGTTAAGTTAAGTTTAAAGTTAAGTAAGTTAAGTTAAGTTAAGTTAAGTTAAGTAGTTAAGTTAAGTTAAGTTAAGTTAAGTTTAAGTTAAGTTAAGTTAAGTTAAGTTAAGTTAAGTTAAGTTAATTAAGTTAAGTTATTTTAAGTATAAGTTAAGTTAAGTTAAGTTAAGTTAGTTAAGTTAATTAGTAGTTTTAAGTTAAGTTTATTAAGTTAAGTTAAGTAGTTAAGTTAAGTTTAAGTTAAGTTAAGTTATAGTTAAGTTAAGTAAAGTTAAGTTAAAGTTAAGTAATAGTTAAGTTAAGTAGTTAAGTTAAGTTAAGTTAAGTTAAGTAGTTAATAAGTTAAGTTAAGTTAAGTTAAGTTAAGTTAAGTTAAGTTAAGTAATTTAAGTTAAGTTATTTTAAGTTTAGTTAGTAGTAGTTAAGTATAGTTAAGTTAAGTTAAGTTAAGTTAAGTTAAGTTAATAGTAGTTAAGTTAAGTTAGTTAAAGTTAAGTAGTTATAGTTAAGTTAAGTTAATAGTTAAGTAAAGTTAATTAAGTTAAGTATTAAGTTAAGTTAAGTTAAGTTAAGTTAAGTTAAGTTAAGTTAAGTAATAAGTTAAGTTAAGTTAAGTTAAGTTAAGTTAAGTTAAGTTATATATTATTAAGTTAAGTTATAGTTAAGTTAAGTTAATAGTATAAGTTAAGTTAAGTTAAGTAAGTTAAGTTAAGTTAGTAGTAATAAGTTAAGTTAGTTAAGTTAAGTTAAGTTAAGTTTAAGTTAAGTAAGTTAAGTTAAGTTTAAGTTAAGTTAAGTAATAGTTAATTAAGTAAGTTAATTAGTTAAGTTAAGTTAAGTTAAGTTAAGTTATAGTTAAGTTAAGTAAGTTAGAGTTAAGTTAAGTTAAGTTATAGTTAAGTTAAGTTAAGTTAAGTTTAAGTTAGTAAGTTAAGTAAGTTAAGTTAAGTTAAGTTAAGTTAAGTTAAGTTAAGTTAAGTTAAGTAAGTTAAGTTAAGTTAAGTTAATGTTAAGTTAAGTTAATTAAGTTAAGTTAAGTTATAGTTAAGTAGTTAAGTAATAGTAGTTAAGTTAATTTTAGTTAAGTTAAGTTAAGTTAAGTTAAGTTTAAGTAGTAGTTAAGTTATAGTTTAAAGTAATAATAGTAATAATAAGTATTAAGTTAAGTTAAGTTAAGTAGTTAAGTTAAGTATTAAGTTAAGTTAGTTAAGTTAAGTTAAGTAATAGTTAAGTAGTAATTTTAAGTTAAGTTAAGTAATAGTTAAGTTAAGTAAGTTATAGTAGTTAAGTTAATAGTTAAGTTAAGTTAAGTTAGTAGTTTAAGTTAAATATTAAGTTAAGTAAGTTAAGTTAAGTTAAGTTAATTAAGTTAAGTTAAGTTAAGTTAATTAAGTTAAGTTAAGTTATAAGTTAGTTAATTAAGTTAAGTTAAGTTAAGTTAAGTTAAGTTAATTAAGTTAAGTTAAGTAAGTTAAGTTAAGTTAAGTTAAGTTAAGTTAGTTAAGTTAAGTTAAGTTAAGTTAAGTTAAGTTAAGTTAAGTTAAGTTAAGTTTAAGTTATAAGTTAAGTTAAGTTAGTTAAGTTAAGTTAAGTTAAGTTAAGTAATAAGTTAAGTTAAGTTAAGTAAGTTAAGTTAATTAAGTTAAGTAATAAAGTTAAGTTAAGTAAGTTTAGTTAAGTTAAGTAATAAGTTATAGTTAAGTTAATAGGTAGTTTAGTTAAGTTAAGTTAAGTTAAGTAGTTAATAGTAAGTTAAGTTAAGTAATAAGTTAAGTTAAGTTAAGTTAAGTAGTAAGTTAAGTATTAATATAAAAGTTAAGTTAAGTTAAGTAATAGTAGTAGTTAAGTAAGTTAAGTTAAGTTAAGTTAAGTTAAGTTAAGTTAGTTAAGTTAAGTTAAGTTAAGTTAAGTTAGTTAAAGTTAAGTTAAAGTTAAGTATAAGTTAAGTTAAGTTAAGTTAAGTTAAGTTAAGTTAAGTTAATTAAGTTAAGTTAAGTTAAGTTAGTAAGTTATTATTAAGTTAAGTTAAGTTAATTTAGTTAAGTTAAGTTAAGTTAAGTTAAGTTAAGTTAAGTTAAGTTAAGTAGTTAAGTTAAGTTAAGTTAAGTTAAGTTAAGTTAAGTTAGTTAAGTTAAGTTAAGTTAAGTTAAGTAGTTAATAGTTAAGTTATAGTTAAGTTAAGTTAAGTTTAAGTTTAAGTTAAGTTAAGTTAAGTTAAGTTAAGTTATTAAGTTAGTAAGTTAAGTTAAGTTAAAGTTAAGTTAAGTTAAGTAAGTTAAGTTAAGTTATAAGTTAAGTTAGTGGTTATTAAGTTAAGTTAAGTTAAGTTAAGTTTAAGTAATAAGTTAAGTTAAGTTAAGTTAAGTTAAGTTAAGTTAAGTAAAGTTTATTTTAAGTATAAGTTAAGTTAGTTAAGTTAAGTTAAGTTAATTAAGTTAAGTTAAATTAGTTAAGTTTAAGTTAAGTTAAGTTTAAGTTAAGTTAGTTAAGTTAATTTAAGTTAAGTTAAGTTAAGTTAAGTAATTAAGTTAAGTTAAGTTAAGTTAAGTTAAGTTAAGTATAAGTTAAGTTAAGTTAAGTTAAGTTAAGTTAAGTAATTAAGTAAGTTTTTAAGTTAAGTTAGTTAAGTTAAGTTAAGTTAAGTTAAGTTAAGTTAAGTTAAGTTAAGTTAAGTTAAGTTAAGTTAAGTTAAGTTAAAGTTAGTAATTTAAGTTAAGTTTAAAAGTTAAGTAAAGTTAAGTTAAGTTAAGTTAATAAGTTAAGTTAAGTATAAGTTAAGTTAAGTTAAGTTAATTAAGGTTAAGTTAAGTTAAGTTAAGTTAAGTTAAGTTAAGTTAAGTTAAGTTAAGTTAAGTAGTAAGTTAAGTTAATTTAGTTAAGTTAAGTTAGTAAGTTAAGTTAAGTAAAAGTTAAGTTAAGTTAAGTTATAGTTAAGTTAATAAGTTAAGTAAGTTAAGTTAAGTTAAGTATAAGTTAAGTTAAGTTTAAGATAAGTTAAGTTAAGTAATAAGTTAAGTTAAGTTAAAGTTAAGTTAAGTTAAGTTAAGTTTAAGTTAAGTTAGTTAAGTAGTTAAGTTAATATTAAGTTAAGTTAAGTTAAGTTAAGTTAAGTTAGTAAGTTAAGTTAAGTTAAGTTAAGTTAAGTTAAGTTAAGTTAAGTTAAGTTAAGTTAATTAAGTTAATAGTTAAGTTAATTAAATTAAGTAGTTAAGTTAAGTAAGTTAATAAAGTTTAAGTTAGTTAAGTTAAGTTAAGTTAAGTTAAGTTAAGTTAAGTTAAGTTAAGTAGTATTAAGTTAAGTTAAGTTAAGTAAGTTAAGTTAAGTTAAAGTTTAAGTTAAAGTTTAAGTTAATTAAGTTAAGTTAAGTTAAGTTAAGTTAAGTTAAGTTAAGTTAAGTTAAGTTAAGTTAAGTTAAGTTAGTTAAGTTAATATTAAAGTTAAGTTAATAAGTTAAGTTAAGTTAAGTTAAATTAAGTAAGTTAAGTTAAGTTAAGTTAAGTTAAGTTAAGTTAGTAAGTTAAGTTAAGTTAAGTATTTAAGTTAAGTTAAGTTAAGTAAGTTAAGTAATAAGTTAAGTTAAGTTAAGTTAAGTTAAGTTATTTAAGTTAAGTTAAGTTAAGTTAGTTAAGTTAAGTTAGTTATTAAGTTAAGTTAAGTTAAGTTAAGTTAAGTTAAGTTAAGTTAAGTTAAAGTTATAAGTTAAGTTAAGTAATTAAGTTAAGTTAAGTTAAGTAAGTTAAGTTAAGTTAAGTTAGTTAATTTAGTTAAGTTAAGTTAAGTTAAGTTAAGTTAAGTTAAGTTAAGTTAAGTTAAGTAATAAGTTAAGTTAAGTTAAGTTAAGTTAATTTAATAGTTAAATTTAAGTTAAGTTAAGTTAAGTTAAGTTAAGTTAAGTTAAGTTAAGTTAAGTTAAGTTAAGTTAAGTTAAGTTAAGTTAAGTTAAGTTAAGTAATTTAAGTATTAAGTTAAGTTAAGTTAAGTTAAGTTAAGTTAAGTTAAGTTAAGTTAAGTTAAGTTAATAAGTTAAGTTAAAGTTAGTTAAGTGTAATTAAGTTATAAGTTTAAGTTAAGTTAATTAATTAAGTTAAGTTAAGTTAAGTTAAGTTAAGTTAAGTAAGTTAAGTTAAGTTAAGTTAAGTAAGTTAAGTTAAGTTAAGTTAAGTTAAGTTAAGTTAAGTTAAGTTTAAGTTATAAGTTAAGTTAAGTTAAGTTAAGTATTTAAGTAGTTAAGTTAAGTTTTAGTTAAGTTAAGTTAAGTTAAGTTAAGTTAATTAAGTTAAGTTAATAAGTTAAGTTAAGTTAATTAAGTTTAAGTTAAGTTAATAAGTTAAGTTAAGTTAATTGAGTTAAGTTAAGTTAAGTTAAGTTAAGTTAAGTTAAGTTAAGTTAAGTTAAGTTAAGTAAGTTTAGGTTAATAGTTATAGTAGTTAAGTTAATATTTAAGTTAAGTTAAGTTAAGTTAGGTTAGTTAAGTTAGTTAAGTTATAAGTTAAGTTAAGTTAAGTTAAGTTAGTTAAGTTAAGTTAAGTTAAGTTAATTAAATAAGTTAAGTTAAGTTAAGTTAAGTTAAGTTAAGTTAGTTTAAGTTAAGTTAAGTTAAAAGTTAAGTTAAGTTAGTAATTAAGTTAAAGTAAGTTAAGTTAAGTTAATTTAAGTTAAGTTAAGTTAAGTTATTTAGTTAATTAAGTTAAGTTAATTAAGTTAAGTTAGTTAATTAAGTTAAGTTATTTTAAAATTAAGTTAAGTTAGTAAGTTAAGTTAAGTTAAGTTAAGTTAAGTTATTTAAGTTAAGTTAGTTAATTAAAGTAGTAGAGTTAAGTTAAGTTAAGTTAAGTTAAGTAAGTTAAGTTAAGTTAGTTAAGTTAAGTTAAGGTTAAGTAATAATTAAGTTAAGTTAAGTTAAGTTAAATTATAAGTTAAGTTAAGTTAAGTTAGTAGTTAAGTTAAGTTAAGTTTTAAGTTAAGTTAGTTTAAGTTAAGTTAAGTAAGTTAGTTAAGTTAAGTTAAGTTAAGTTAAGTTAAGTTAATTTAAGTTAAGTTAAGTTAAGTTAAGTAATAGTTAAGTTAAGTTAAGTTAAGTTAAGTTAAGTTAAATACGTTAAGTTAAGTTAAGTTAGTTAAGTTAGTAGTTTTAAGTTAATTAAGTTAAGTTAAGTTAAGTTAAGTTAAGTTAAGTTAAATTTAAGTTAAGTTAAGTTAATAAGTTAAGTTAATTAAGTTAAGTTAAGTTAAGGATAAGGTAGTAGTTAAGTTAAGTTAAGTTAATATAAGTAAAGTTAAGTTAAGTTAAGTTTAAGTTAAGTTAAGTTGTAATTTAAGTTAAGTTAAGTAATAGTAAATTTAAGTTAAGTTAAGTTAAGTTAGTAAGTTAAGTTAATTAAGTTAAGTTAAGTTAAGTTAAGTTAAGTTAATAGTGTAAGTTAAGTTAAGTTAAGTGAAGTATTAAATTAATTTAATTAAGTTAAGTTAGTTTAGTTTAGTGTAAGTTAAGTTAAGTTATTTAATTTAAGTTAGTTAAGTTAAGTTAAGTTAAGTTAGTTAATTAAGTTAAGTTTTTAAGTTAAGTTTTAATTTAAGTTAGTTAGTTAAGTTAAGTTAGTAGTAGTTAAGTTAATTTAAGTTAAGTTACTAAGTTTAAGTTAGTTAAGTTAAGTTAAGTTAAGTTAAGTTAAGTTAAGTTAAAGTTAAGTTAAGTTAAGTTAGTAGTTAAGTAAGTTAAGTTAAGTTAAGTTAGTTAAGTTATTAAGTTAAGTTAAGTTAGTTAAGTTTAGTTAAGTTAAGTTAAGTTAAGTTAAGTTAAGTTAAGTTAATTAAGTTAGGTTAAGTTAAGTTAAGTTAAGTTAAGTTAAGTTAAGTTAAGTTAGTTAAGTAAGTTAAGTAATAGTTAAGTTAAGTTAAGTTAAGTAGTTAAGTTAAGTTAAGTAATAAGTTAAGTAATTAAGTTAAGTTAAGTTAATTAATAAGTTGAATAAGTTAAGTTAGTAATTTTAAGTTAAGTTAAGTTAAGTTAAGTTAAGTTAAGTTAAGTTAAGTTAAGTTAGTTAATTAAGTTAAGTTAAGTAAGTAAGTTAAGTTAAGTTAAGTTAAGTTAAGTTAAGTATTAAAGTTAGTTAAGTTAAGTTAAGTTAAGTTAAGTTAATTAAGTTAATTTAGTTAATAAGTTAAGTTAAGTTAAGTTAAAGTTAAGTAAAGTTAGTTAAGTTAAGTTAAGTTAAGTTAAGTAAGTTAAGTTAAGTTAAGTTAGTAGTTAAGTAAGTTAAGTTAAGTTAAGTTAAGTTAGTTAAGTTAAGTTAATTAAGTTAATTAGTTAAGTTAAGTATAAGTAAGTTAAGTTAAGTTAATTAGTAGTAAGTTAAGTTAAGTTAAGTTAAGTTAAGTTAAGTTAAGTTAAAGTTAATTAGTTAAGTTATAGTTAAGTATGTTAAGTTAAGTTAGTAAGTTAATAAATTTAAGTTAGTTATTATTAGTATTTAAGTTAAGTTAAGTTTAAGTTAGTAGTTAAGTTAATAGTAGTAGTTAAGTTAAGTTAAGTTAAGTTAGTAGTTAAGTGAAGTTAAGTTAAGTTAATTAGTAAGTTAAGTAAGTAAGTTAAGTTATTAAGTTAAGTTAAGTTGTAAGTTAATTAAGTTAAGTTAAGTAGTAAGTTAAGTTAGTAGTAATAAGTTAAGTTAGTTAAGTTAATAAGTTAAGTAGTTAAGTTAAGTTAAGTTAAGTTAAGTTAAGTTAAGTTGTAGTAGTTAAGTTAAGTGTAATTAAGTTAGTTTGTTAGTTAAGTTAAGTTAGTAATATGTTAAGTTAGTTAATTTAGGTATTAAGTTAAGTTAAGTTAAGTTAAGATAGTTAAGTTAAGTGGTTAAGTTAAGTTAAGTTAATTAAGTTTAAGTTAAGTTAAGTTAAGTTAAGTTATAGTGGTTAAGTTAAGTTAAGTTAAGTTAGTATGTTAAGTTAGTTTAAGTTAATCTAGTTATGTTAGTAAGTTTAAGTTTAAGTTAAGTTAGTTAAGTTAAGTTAAGTTTAAGTTAGTAATACTAAGTTAAAGTTAAGTAAGTAAGTTAAGTTAAGTTAAGTTAAGTTAAGTTAAGTTAAGTTGTTAGTTAGTTAGTTAAGTTAAGTATGTTAAGTTATAAGTTAGATTAAGTTAAGTTAATATTAAGTTAAGTTTAAGTTAATAAGTTAAGTTAAGTTAAGGTTAAGTTAAGTTTTAAGTTAAGTTAAGTTAGTTTACTATTAAGTTAGTACTAATTAAGTTAATTAAGTTAAGTTAAGTAATAAGTTAAGGTTAAGTTAAGTTATAGATTAAGTTAAGTTAATTTAAGTTAAGTTAAGTAGTAATTAAGTTAGTTTAAGTTAAGTTAAGTTAAGTTAAGTTAAGTTAGTAATAGTAGTTAAGTAGTTAAGTTAAGTAGTAATTAAGTTAGTAGTTAAGTTAAGTTAAGTTAGTTAAGTAGTAGTTAAGTAGTAAGTTAATTAGTAGTAATAGTAGTTAAGTTAGTAGTTTAGTTTAGTAGTTAAGTTAAGTTAAGTTTAGTAGTAGTAAGTTAGTATTAAGTTAAGTTGTAGTAATAAGTTAAGTTAGTAAGGTTAAGTTAAGTTAAGTTATTAATTTAAGTAATAAGTTAGAGTTAAGTTAGTTAAGTTAGTTTAGTAGTTAAGTTAGTTAAGTAATAGGTTAAGTTAAGTTTAGTTAAGATAGTAGTAGTGTTAAGTAGTAAGTTAGTAGTAAGTTAAGTTAAGTTAAGTTAAGTTAAGGTTAAGTTAAGTTAACTTAAGTTAAGTTAAGTTAGTTGTTAAGTTAAGTTAAGTTAAGTTAGTTAGTTAGTGTAAGTTAAGTTAAGTTAGTGAGTAAGTTTAGTTAAGTTAGTTAAGTTAAGTTAAGTATATATAGTAGTTAAGTTAAGTTAGTAGTTAAGTTAATAGTAAGTTAATAATAAGTTTAATTTAAGTTAGTATTAAGTTAAGTTAAGTTATAGTAAGTTAAGTTTAAGTTAAGTTAAGTTAAGTTAAGTTAAGTAATTTAAGTTAAGTTTAATAGTTAAGTTAAGTTAAGTTAAGTTAAGTTAGGTTAAGTTAAGTTAAGTTAAGTTAAGTTAAGTTAAGTTAGGTTAAGTTAATATAAGTTAAGTTAAGTTAAGTTAAGTTAAGTTAGTTTAGTTAAATAAGTTAAGTTAGTATTTATAGTTAATTAGTTACTAGTTTAAGTTACTTAAGTTAAGTTAAGTTAAGTTAATAATTTAAGTTAGGTATTAAGTTTAAGTTAGGTTAGTTAAGTTAGGTAATAATACTTGTAATAGTTTAGTTTAATATTAGTTAAGTTAAGTTAAGTTAAGTTAAGATTAAGTTAAGTTCAGGTTTTTTAAGTTAATAGGTTAATTAAATAAGTTAATAGGTTAGTTTAGTTAATTAAGTTAAGTTAAGTTAAGTTAAGTTAAGTTAAGTTAAGTTAAGTTAAGTTAAGTTAAGGTTAAGTTAAGTTAAGTTAAGTAATAGTAGTTAAGTTAAGTTAGTTTAGATTAAGTTAATAGTTTAGTAAGTTAAGTTAATTTAAGTTAAGTTAGTAGTATAAGTTAAGTTAAGTTTAAGTTAAATAGTTAATTTAATTAAGTTAAGTTAAGTTAAGTTATGTTTAAGTTAGGTTAGTTAAGTTAAGTTAGTAGTAAGTTAAGTTAAGTTAGTTAGTAGTTAATAAGTTAAGTTAAGTTAATTTAAGTTAAGTGGTTAAGTTAAGTAAATTTAAGTTAAGTTAAGGTAGTAATACGTTAAGTTAGTGTTAGTTAAGTTAATAAGTTAAGTTAAGTTAAGTTAAGTTAGTAAGTTAGTTTAAGTTAAGTTATAGTAAGTTAGTTAAGTTAACAAGTTAAGTTAGTAGTAAGTTAAGTTAAGTTAAGTTAAGTTAATTAAGTTTAGGTAAGTTAAGTTAAGTTAAGTTAAGTTTAGTTAATTTAAGTTAGGTTAAGTTAAGTTAGTTAAGTTAAGTTAAGTTAGTAAGTTAAGTTAAGTTTAAGTTAAGTAATAGTAATAAGTTAAGTTAATAGTATTAAGTTAATTACTAGTTTAAGTTAAGTTAAGTTAAGTTAGTTAAGTTCATGTTTGTAATTTAATATAAGTTAATTAAGTTAAGTTAAGTTAAGTTAGTAATTAAGTAATACTAAATTAAGTTAAGTTAGGTTAAGTTAAGTTAAGTTAATAAGTTAATAGTATTTTAAGTTAAGTTAATAAGTTTAACTTAAGTTAAGATAAGTTAAGTTTTAAGTAATAGTAAGTTAAGTTACTAAGTTAAGTTAGAGTTAAGTTAAGTTAGTTAGTTAAGTTAATAAATTAAGTTAAGTTATAGTTAAGTAATAGGTTAAGTTAAGTTAATAGGTTAAGTTAAGTTACTTAGTTAGTAAATAAGTAAGTTAAGTTATAATAAGTTAAGTTAAGTTAAGTTAAGTTAAGTTAGTTCTTAAGTTAAGTTAAGTATAGTTAATTTAAGTTAGGTTAATAGTTAAGTTAAGTTAAGTAGTTAGTTAGTTAAGTTAGTTAGTAAGTAAGTTAAAGTTAGTAAGTTAGTAATTAGGTTAAGTTAAGTTAAGTTAAGTTAAGTAAGTTAGTTAGTTAGTTTAGTAGCTTAAGTTAATTAAGTTAAGTTAAGTTAAGTTAGTAGTTAAGTTAAGTTAAATTAAGTTAGTTAAGTTAGTAAGTTAAGTTAGTAGTTAATAGTTAGTAGTAAGTTAATAAGTTAAGTTACTGTAAGTTAGTTAAGTTAGGTAATAAGTTAGTTAAGTTTAAAGTTAAGTTAGTTAGTAAGGTTAGTAGTTAAGTTAAGTTCAAGTTAAGTTAATTTAAGTTAAGTTAATTAAGTTAGTAGTTTAAGTTAAGTAAGTTAATTAAGTTAATAAGTTTAGTTAATACTAGTTAATAGGTTAAGTAATAGTAGTTAAGTTAGTTTAGTTTAAGTTGAGGTTAGTAGATTATTTAGTAATAGGTTAGGTAATTAAGTAATAAGTTAGTAATACTAGTAATAAGTTAGTAAGTTAAGTTAAGTTAAGTTAAGTTAGTAAGTAATAGTAGTAGTTAGGTTAGTTAAGTTAGGTTAGTAAGTTAGTAGTAAGTTAGTAGTTAAGTTAGTAGTAGTAGTATAAGTAGGTTAAGTTAGTAGTAGTTAAGTTAGTTAAGTTAGTAAGTTAGTAGTTAGGTTAGTAGTAAGTTAGTAGTAGTTAGTAGTAATAGTAGTAGTACTAGTAGGTTAGTAAGTTAGTAGTAGTTTAGGTTAGTTAAGTAATAGTAAGTTAGTTAGTAATAAGTTTAGTAATAGTAATAGTGATACTAGTTTATACTAGTAATATAGTATTACTAGTTATTAGTTAAGTTAGTAGTAATAAGTTAAGTTAATAGTTTAAGTATAGTAATACTAGTAATAGTAGTAATACTAGTAATGTTAAATTAAGTAATAGTATTAGTAGATACTAGTAATAGTAGTAATAGTAATAGTAGTAGTTAAGTAATAGTAGTAGTAGGAATAGTAGTAGTAATAGTTAGTAGTAGTAGTAATAGTAGTAATAATAGTAGCTTATGTAGTTAGTAGTAGTAATAGTTAGTTAGTAATAGTATAGTAGTAGTAGTAAGTAGTAGGTAGTAGTAATAGTAGTTAGTAGTAATAGTAGTTAAGGTTAGTATTAGTGTAGTAGTAGTAGTAAGTAGTTAGTAGTAGTAGTAGTAGTAGTTAGTAGTTAGTGGTAATTAGTAGTAGTAGTAATAGTTGTAGTAGTAGTAGTAAGTTAGTAGTAGTAGTTGATTAGTAGTAGTAGTAGTAGTATTAGTAGTAGTAGTAGTAATACTAGTAGTAGTTTAGTAGTAGTATAGTTAGTAGTAGTAGTAGTAATAGTAGTAGTTATTGTTAGTAATAATAGTAATTAGTAGTAGTAGCAAAAGTAGTAGTTGTAGTAGTGGTCGTAGTAGTAGTAATAGTAATACTCGTAATAGTTTTACTAGTAATAGTAATACTAGTTATACTAGTAATAGTAGTAATACTAGTAATAGTAATACAAGTAATAGTAGTAATACTAGTAATAGTAGTAATACTAGTAATAGTAATAATACTTGTAATAGTAGTAATACTAATAATAGTGGTAATACTAGTAATAGTAATACTAGTAATAGTAATACTAGTAATAGTAGTATTAATAGTAGTAATAGTAGTAGTAGTAATAGTAATAGTAGTAGTAATAGTAGTAGTAATAGTATAGTAATAGTAGTAGTAATAGTAGTAGTAGTAATAGTAGTAATACTAGTATTAGTAATAGTAGTAATAGTAGTAATAGTAATAGTAGTAATAGTAGTAGTAATAGTAGTAGTAATAGTAGTAGTAATATTAGTAGTAATAGTAATAGTAGTAGTAATAGTAGTAGTAATAGTAGTAGTAGTAATAGTAGTAGTAGTAGTGCAATAGTAGTAATTGTAGTAGTATTTAGTAATGGTAGTAGTAGTTTGTATTAGTAGTAGTAATAGTAGTAGTAATAGTAGTAGTAGTAGTAAGAGTAGAAGTAGTAGTAATAGTAGTAGTAGTAATAGTATTAGTAGTAGTAATAGTAGTAGTAATAGTAGTAGTAGTAGTAGTAGTAATAGTAGTAGTAATAGTAGTAATAATAGTAGTAATAGTAGTAGTAATAGTAGTAGTAATAGTAGTAGTAGTAATAGTTGTAGTAGTAGTAGTTGTAGTAGTAGTAGCAATAGTAGTAGTAGTAATAGTAGTAATAGTAGTAGTAGTAGTAATAGTAATACTAGTTATAGTAATACTAGTAATAGTAATACTAGTAATAGTATTACTAGTAATACTAGTAATAGTAGTTATACTTGTAATATTAGTAATACTAGTAATAGTAATACAATTAATAGTAATACTAGTAATAGTAATAAAACTTGTAATAGTAGTAATAGTAGTAATACTAGTAATAGTAATACTAGTAATAGTAATAATACTAGTTATACTAGTAATAGTAGTAATACTAGTAATAGTAATACAAGTAATAGTATAAATACCCGGACCCCTGTAGTGGCAGCCGGGAACTCTACCAACTGCGCCACGAGTTGTGTGTGTGTGTGTATTTATCTACTTGTATTTTACGGGAAGGGGAGCTATGTTCGTGGTGTCCCGTCTTCATATCTCATTGTGTGTGTGTGTGTGTGTGTGTGTGTGTGTGTGTGTGTGTGTGTGTGTGTGTGTGTGTGTGTGTGTGAAGGAGGCGTGACATTCCACAGGAGTGTCACAAAGGAATGAATATACTGTATCAAAGGAATTACAAAACGAATGAGGGACAGGACAAAAATAGTAATTCAAAAGAATGATAGTTGAAATTATTGGAATTGTTAGAATTATTACGCGTTTATTCCAGAAGGTAGAATGATTAAAATGTTCAAGCATTTTCAAATTTTTTTTAAATTCTTGGTCCCTACAGTTTCCACTGGCTTGTCAACGCAGCGTGATCGTGTGCTAAATTTGCACTCTGATACCGAGGCATCAGACGTATTGAAAATTGTGTTGCGCACCGAAAATAAGGATTGTTATTTCGATACCGTCGATGTCGGTAGATGTGCCCTCTGAATGCTAGCTTCTCTTTACCCATTTGCCATTTCACATATTGATATTCATCCATTATGGCAGTTGTTCTTAACCTGGGGTACCTGTAACCCCAAGGGGTATGAGACATGATAGCCAGAGCAATGGTACTGTATATTTACTATGAGAAAGCAAAGCAAGGTTTGTATCACTAATATTTTCCTATGTTTACATTGTTACTGTATTAGATGGGGGTACGAGAACATTTTTCTGAGATATCAAGTGGTACTAAGGGCACTGAAAAAGATTAAGAACCACTGCATTATGGGCTACACAACTTTAAAAATTGTATTTCACCCCTAAGTAAAGAACATACAAAAAATAATGTGACTCTACCGTAAATAAGCGCCCTAACTCCAGCCGACCGATTGAAGAACACAAGCATAACTGAAAACCTGACTGTTTATTGTTTTGGAGAGGTTTCGAAGCTTAAGATTCAGACTCACGAGCGGAAGCTTCAGTGAGGAGTCAGTAAGCCATAATCAAGGTATTCAGTGCAGTGATCTTGTTTTTTCGATTATAATATCTAAAATAACTATGATAATTTTGATTCAATAGTTATAATCTATACCACGTGATGTACATAACTGAGATATTAAAATCATATTTATTACTCAACATGAGTGGATAAGCTTTTTGGATTATATTCAAAACAGCTATAACAATTCTTATTTAATGGTTGTAATCTATACTACCTAATGTATGCAATTTAGATATTTATTACTCATGTCTAACAGTTTTCTCAAACGTGAAAAGAACATTTATAAGCGGTGATATTCGTGTCACTCATTTTACTCCATCAGCATATAGCATATTATATATATATATATATAATATATAATATATATATATATATTATATATTTTATATTTAATATTATATATATATAATTTATATATATATATTTATATATATATATTATATTTTTATATATATATATTTTATATTTTATATATATTATATTTATATTATATATATATTATATTATATATATATATTATAATATTTATATATATATATATATTAAAATATATATTTTTATATATATATTTATTAATATATATATAAATTTAATATTTATATATATATATTTATATATATATTTATATATATATATAATATATATATTTATATATTTATATATATATTTATATATATTTTTTTATATATATTTTTTATATATATATATTTATATATATATATTTTTTATATTATATGTTATTTATATATATATATTTATATATTGAATTGTATATATAATTATTTATATATATATGTATATTTTATATATATTTATATATATTATATTTTATTTATATATTTATATATTTATATATATATTTATATATTATATTTATATAATATATTATATTTATATATATATATATATATTATATATTATATTTATATATATATATATAATATATTTTATTCATATATTTATATATATATATATTTATATATTTTTATATATATATATTTATATATTTTAATATATATTTTATATATATTATATTTATATTTTATATATATATTATATTTATATAATATATTTACATATTATATATTTATATATAATATTTATATATTTATATTTATATTTTATATTATATTTATATTTTATTTATATATATATATATATATATAATATATATTTATATATATATAGTATATTATATATATATTTATATTTATATATATATTTATATATATATTTATATATATATATATATATATATATTTATATTATATTTTTATTATATATTTATATATAAATATTTATATTATATATTTATATATATTTATATAAATATATTTATTATATATACATTATTATATATATATTATATATATATATTTTTATATATATATATAACATATATATATATATATAACACATATATATATATATATAAAAAACACACATATATATATATATATATATATATATATATAACATATATATATATATATATATAACATATACATATAATAGATAACATACGAGTATATATAAATATATAACATATATATATATAATATATTATATATATATATATTATAATATACATATATATTTATATTATATATTATATATTATATTTATATAATATTTATATATTTATATATATATTATATTTATATATATTTATTTATATTATATATATATATTTATATATTTATATATGTATATAATATTTATATTTATATATATATATTATATTATATTTATATATATACATAACATATATATTATATGTTTATATTATATATATATATATATATATATATATTATTATTATATTTATATATATTATATATATATATATTTATATATATATATTATATATATGTGTATATATACATATATAACATATATATATTTATATATTATATTATATTATATATATGTGTATATATACAATATATAACATATATATATTTATATATATATATATTATATATATTTTGTAAATATACATATAACATACATATATTTATATATATATATATATTAGTATATATACATATATAACATATATATATATTATTTGTATATATATTATATATATATATATAAAATATGATATACAATATATATATGTATATATATACATATATATATATATATATATATATATATATATATATACATATATATATATTCATATTTCCTCCTGTAAAATTCAATCATCAGAGAATATCCATTAAGTTTATGTGCAATATATGAATACCATGTTGTGTTTATGGATTATTATAACAGCTGTAATTCTCATAAATTAGATATTAGTTCTTACTAAAACATTCAACTGTATTTTTTCCTGTACCATCCTGAAGAATACCTCATTTTTTATATTGCTATGCAAGTGACCTACTGTTTTCTACCACTGATCCATGCTTTAAACCAGTGGTTCTTAACCTTTTTCACTGCCTGTACCCCTTGACATCTCAAAAATAAAATTCCCATACCCCCACCCAATCTAAATACAATGCAAACATATAAAAAGGATAGTGATACGAACCTTGCTTTGCTTTCTCATGGTAAATGTACAGTACCATTGCACTGGCTATCTTGTCATGTACCCCCTCAGGGTTCAAGGTTTCGTATCCCTTCAAATACTTTTCCTCCAATGCCATGGGCTTTGACTTTATTTAGGAGCCTCTGATGGAACACAATTGTTTTGCTAAAGTCAAGGTAAATAACATCATAACTGTCATGGTTAACTGACACCTTGTAGACATTAGTGTAAAGAAATAGCTGATTAGTTACATTTGACCTACCCTTGATGAACCCTTCATATAATCGCCTCTTAGGATCCATTCTCAAATACTGTATCTAATATCAATTTTTTCATTACACTATTTAATCTCCCAAGGCATTTACTTGCTTCTCTCAATCTACATTCTACCTCTACCTCTACTCTCACACCACATATGCCCCCAAGTGTCTAAAGTTGTCCATTTCCTCCAGCCTCTCCCTTAATACTCACTTCCAGTTTGCTGCCATCCTTTCCTCATGTATATCTCATCACCCGTTTATCCATGTTTATCCTCAACATCTTCCTTTCACATACCTTCTCAAACTCCGTCTCTAGTTTCTTTAAGATTCCTCCTCTGATCCTCCTACAAGCAGTGTTGTCAGCAAACAAGAAGTGGCTTAACTTGATTTTTTTTTTTTTTACCATCTCCAGTCCCCTTCCCATTACTCAAGTTGTATTTATTTGCATTTACCTCCCACACCACCCCATCCATATACACATTGAACAGTCATGGCAACAGGACACATCCCCAGCAAGGTCCCACCTTTACCTCAAACCACTCAATCTTTCCACTTCTAATTCTAATACAGGCTCTTCTACTATCATAAAAACTCTTGACTGCTCTTAACAGCTTTCCTCCTAACCTATATGTCTGCAAAAAAAAACTATGTAAATACTGTGATAAAATATTTATTAAATGCCACACTCGTTATTTTCCCTGAATCTATCAAAACATCTTTATCGGCTTTAATTGGGCCTAACATTTACTTATCTTTTGCATTGTAGAGATGATAGAAGACCTATGTAAATACTGTGATAAAATATTTATTAAATGCCACACTCATTATTTTCCCCTTTATGCAGAGGAAATGTTACCAGACTACCAAAATGCCAGACAGCACTACATCCAACCTATGGAATATAACATCGTTTTTGGCTTCCAGCAGCTCATTGCTAACATGGCAAGTGTCAGCCACATTTCTACCCTTCAACTTTATTTGCAGAGAGTAGAGGCTTATTTATCGGTGGATCAGCAACCATCACCCATACACCAGCCAGAGGATACTGGCCTCTTGTATGGTCAACCACATGCAACTGCTAAAAGTACTTGGCCCAGCAAGCTTTAAAGGTCAGATATCAACAGATATACCATTCGCTAAAAATCATCGTATTGCTCGAAAAAGTACTTTTTAAAAGCATACAAATAAAGTTTTTACCTGTTACAGAAGAATTTATTCAGAAAATTCACTTTTAATTTCGCCTCACATACCACTTTTCCGAAGTCGAGATGTTCTAGTCGATTTGTAATTAGTACCAGTAATCGCCGCTAGGTGAACCGGCGGTGACGTCACAGTTGCCAAACAATCGGACAAAGAGAGACACGCTGTACTTCAGCTCAGTCATTCCAATCGAGTTATTCATCTTCATGTTCGTTTTTAATCCAAATTTGTTCGCAAAAATGGCTCATTGTGCATTCCAATTCGGAAGGATAGTATGTATGGTGGAAGAAGAAGAGGAAGAGGAGTTTGATATCGCCGAACATCGCATTGTAAAGCCTTACCAGTTCGAACCGATAATAGGACAGCCCGTTTCTTTGTCGGAATACAGTGCAAGTGAAGATGAAGAAAGTGGTGAACAAAATAGCGAAGAAGAAGGGGAAAGCGATTTGTCAGATTCAGAACCCGAGACCACGGGGGAGGAGACGGAATTCGACGGCGACGTTGATTTAGACGGTGCCGAGAATCAAGATGGGCCTACCACCCCTCCTAGACGCAAACGCAAAAAGATCTGACCAGTCTCATAGGATTGGGAATACCAACTGGTAAGAAATTCAGTGCATTATTCCTTATTTAGGCTATCATTGCAAGCATGGGATGGGGTCCTTTGTTTTTAAGTAGACGATTTAGGCCCCTATTTCGATTGTAGTCCAGGCCTACATGATGGTATAAGCCTACCAATAAATTTTTGCTCTTTTTTCCAAACTTTTAATTTCAGAGGATTGAGGACATAAGCCTGGGGCCAGCCTCTGCACCGAGGTCCTTCCAAGTCCAGCTCAACCTTTTATTTCATTTGTAGATAAATTAACTTTTTTGTTTCCAGGTGTACATGCGGACACTGCCTACCCATGCAAACAGCGAAAGAAAAGTGTTTGTTGCAATGAGATGCAGCAGGTCGCAGAGAAATTAGATGAAAAGGGTAACTGCATTATAGACCATGAAGGATTTCAAGTAAATTGCTTAAATGAGCATGTGCTGGAAACAAGTTTCTGGGAATTTCTGCAGAAGCATGGGCCCATAGGTGATGAAGAACCAATGCATGAGTAAGAATCATTTGTCAGTCTCTCTCTAAAATTCCAAGCATGGGGGGAAAAATAAATGATATGAATTGCCTTGTGGCCATTTCTTCCTGCAAGATCGAGATTATTCATTTAAAATACGACACACGACTGACAATGCAAAATTTGGCAAAAACAGTTGTTTGTCTTCATCTCATTGCGTCGTATGCTGTTCGAAACAACACGCCCGTGCGCTTCGGGAACGTTCGGGGAATTCCGCGTTCGTGACGTCACAGTTGCCAAGCAATATTGTTATTCTGAGAGTGCATCGTATCGCCTTTGCATTGTCAGTCATGTGTCGTATTTTAAATGAATAATCTCGATCTTGCAGGAAGAAATGGCCACAAGGCAATTCATATCATTTATTTTTCCCCCCATGCTTGGAATTTTAGAGAGAGACTGACAAATGATTCTTACTCATGCATTGGTTCTTCATCACCTATGGGCCCATGCTTCTGCAGAAATTTATTCATTATTCATTTAAAATACGACACACGACTGACAATGCAAAGGCGATACGATGCACTCTCAGAATAACAATATTGCTTGGCAACTGTGACGTCACGAACGCGGAATTCCCCGAACGTTCCCGAAGCGCACGGGCGTGTTGTTTCGAACAGCATACGACGCAATGAGATGAAGACAAACAACTGTTTTTGCCAAAATTCAGTTGCAGAAATTCCCAGAAACTTGTTTCCAGCACATGCTCATTTAAGCAATTTACTTGAAATCCTTCATGGTCTATAATGCAGTTACCCTTTTCATCTAATTTCTCTGCGACCTGCTGCATCTCATTGCAACAAACACTTTTCTTTCGCTGTTTGCATGGGTAGGCAGTGTCCGCATGTACACCTGGAAACAAAAAAGTTAATTTATCTACAAATGAAATAAAAGGTTGAGCTGGACTTGGAAGGACCTCGGTGCAGAGGCTGGCCCCAGGCTTATGTCCTCAATCCTCTGAAATTAAAAGTTTGGAAAAAAGAGCAAAAATTTATTGGTAGGCTTATACCATCATGTAGGCCTGGACTACAATCGAAATAGGGGCCTAAATCGTCTACTTAAAAACAAAGGACCCCATCCCATGCTTGCAATGATAGCCTAAATAAGGAATAATGCACTGAATTTCTTACCAGTTGGTATTCCCAATCCTATGAGACTGGTCAGATCTTTTGCGTTTGCGTCTAGGAGGGGTGGTAGGCCCATCTTGATTCTCGGCACCGTCTAAATCAACGTCGCCGTCGAATTCCGTCTCCTCCCCCGTGGTCTCGGGTTCTGAATCTGACAAATCGCTTTCCCCTTCTTCTTCGCTATTTTGTTCACCACTTTCTTCATCTTCACTTGCACTGTATTCCGACAAAGAAACGGGCTGTCCTATTATCGGTTCGAACTGGTAAGGCTTTACAATGCGATGTTCGGCGATATCAAACTCCTCTTCCTCTTCTTCTTCCACCATACATACTATCCTTCCGAATTGGAATGCACAATGAGCCATTTTTGCGAACAAATTTGGATTAAAAACGAACATGAAGATGAATAACTCGATTGGAATGACTGAGCTGAAGTACAGCGTGTCTCTCTTTGTCCGATTGTTTGGCAACTGTGACGTCACCGCCGGTTCACCTAGCGGCGATTACTGGTACTAATTACAAATCGACTAGAACATCTCGACTTCGGAAAAGTGGTATGTGAGGCGAAATTAAAAGTGAATTTTCTGAATAAATTCTTCTGTAACAGGTAAAAACTTTATTTGTATGCTTTTAAAAAGTACTTTTTCGAGCAATACGATGATTTTTAGCGAATGGTATATCTGTTGATATCTGACCTTTAAGCCCATCGTTACCCATCAATTGTTCAGACTTTGATCACTTGGATCTCATATTTGGAGCAGAATTTCTCCAGGTCTCAGTATTAAGTAGGTCTGAGGTCATTCACACTGATATCTCATCCAAGGTCTTCAACAATTCATTTGACATACTTCATCTTATCCCTCCTCAACAGAGTTCTAGCCCACCATTGCAGAGTTCTGGATAGGTGTAATACCATGTACAGTGTACAACTTAAGACCAAGGATAATGAAAATCCAATTCACCAAAAGAAGTTCAGATGTTTAGATGTGATTTCAGTAGAATTAAATAAAAGACACTGAACAAAATCACTATTATTTTGCTAATTGCTATCATTCATTTATATCAAGTATAACAATGCCAACAGGCTAAAAATTAAAATAAAATCACCAAGTCACATATTTCACTGAGAACTTAAGCTTCCTGTTATATATTCACACAACAGCTTCCTGTTATATATTCCCAAACAGCATAATACAAGCTATTTTTTCTTTTTTAATTTTTTGACAACACTCATATATCAGTTGCTGCCATGTTATTTTCCTTTTCCAATGATTATGTAACAACTATTTACCTGTTGATTGATATGTGTCTAACCTGCTGATCTCCGAGAGGGAGAGCATTCAAGTCATTCATGTTAGTGGCGATGAACTGGGAAGAGACGACGTGATTTTTAGTGATGTCATAATGTAACACTCCAGCAGCTGACACCACACACCACAGAACTAGTAGTCACATCTGCATTCTCTGCGATTGAAAAAATAAGAGAAATCATATGACACAATGAAACTGTTTTAACTACTAATGAAATATTCTATTTGTCGATGGTAATAAAGTTTTAACACTTTTTTTAGCGCCATCATTAGAATACTGTACAGTTTTTACGGTCCACTCAACACACATGGGTAAAATGGGTGATCATGGCATTTAATTGCCCGTGGTACTTGCGCATGCGCAAACACACTGAACTACCACAAAATCGTTCGAAGAACTCGGTTTTCATTTTTTTTTTTTTTTGTAATTTCATCACCAAATAATAGGTTTAGGGGCCCTAAAAGAGATACTTCTACAGGCGATTCTTTCAATATTCCTTAAAAGTAATATTACATGTCAAACATTTAGTGAATATATTCAACCCAATGCGTACTTCATATTGGATATGTTTGATATCGTACCTTAAAAAAGACATTGCAGATAGACATTGCATATATTCTTATACAAATGATGAAATTCATCATTTGTATAAGAAAATATGCAATGTCTATCTGCAATGTAGGTACGGGCACAAAATAAAAATAAAAATTAACCCTTAAATTATTGTTGCATATTCTTTCAATATTCAATATGTTGCGATTCTTTCAGTATTCCTTAAAAGTAATATTACATGTCAAACATTTGGTGAATATATTTAACCCTATGCGTACTTCATATTGGATATGTTTGATATCGTACCTTAAAAAAGACATTGCAATTTTCTTATACAAATTATGAAATTCATCATTTGTATAAGAAAATATGCAATGTCTATCTGCAATGAATATAGATTACACTCCTACAAGCAAAGGAATGGAAACAATTATTTGTAATATTGCACATATAACCAATTTGTAAATGAAAAGATTGGTACATGAACCTAAAGGTTAATGTGATTATATGAAAAGACAATCCGGTTATTTCAAGCCCAAAGGTAATTCACTATTTAAATACAAAGTTAAAATAAAAGTTCTGAGCTGTGTATGTGAGCAGTTAACCTGAATATCTCCATATGGTCAGGATACACAGAAGAAAAAGAAAATTATTTTGGATATTTTAAAATAAATAAATTCACATAAACATCATTGTAAGAAACATATTTCCAGAGGCTACAGGAAAGAAAATAACACAGATTTCACACACGAGATAAGGTATAAATAGAACGTGAAAGACTGAATGTTAAATCCTAACAGAGCAAAAGGTACAGTTAGGAAACGGGCTAATGTAAGTTACATGAGTAGCATGATAGTAAATGATCTCATCATGTTTACTAAAGATTACCTAAAATCCTACATTGCACACATACCAACGCATATACATACATAAATATATACGAGTACATATACATGCGTACAAACACAATATATATATATATATATATATATATATATATATATATATATATATATATATATATATATATATAAACTCACCATCCCACTTCCACGAAATGGGAAGTGAAAAAACCCTGGGAGGTCAAAGCCCTGTCAGTTGTGGCAAGCCTGATTTTTTTTTTTTTTTTTTGGGGGGGGGAGTGGATATTTACGTTTATAGCGGAGATTTGTTAAAATGTGCAATGAAAGGAGAATTGTGACAATGAACGCATGAATGAAAAAGAGCTACTAGAATAAGTATACGTGGGGCAGAGTGGTAGGTATGAGTTGAGGAGGCATTAATGAACTATAAAACGGTGCCCAAAATGAGGATTAGAAGAATTCTGGATTAACGTATTCAAAGGAGAGTGCATCGGATTGTTAGAAGGGAAATTGGAAGTAGAGGTTATGTAGAAGGGTCAGAAAAGTTAGGTGGGCAGAGAAGTGGGAAAGGTAAACAAACTAGATAAGGGAGGAAACGAGAGGAGAAAAAAAATAGAACATAAGAATAAAGGAGACTGTAAGAGACCATAAGGCCTACAATACGCAGCTCCGTATCCATCACCACCTGTCATCCCCATCCATAAAGTTGTCTAATCGGTTTTTTTTAAACAACTGATAGTTTCAGCGCTTATTACATGGTTACTAAGTTTATTCCATTCATCGACCACCCTATTAGTAAACCAATTCTTGCCTATTTCCAAGCAAAGCTGAGAAAAATACAGTATTTAGTGAAAGATCAAGAAAGAACAGGAGTAGAAGAACAGTGGGTATGCTGTAAGGAGGAAGTGCTAAAGCTCGCAAAGACGGTACGTGGAATGAGGAGGAGGTGAGGGAATAGAAGGAGAGGGTAGAGGCAATGAATTGAGGAATGAAAAGGTGATGGCAGTGTTGATAAAGAAAGAAGCACATAGATATAGGTTGCAGTGTTGCCACTGTGATCTGTGCCAGTTCCCACAAATGAGCGAGATTTTTTCCACAAAATTCCCACAAGGAAATCTGGAATTCCACTTTTTTCCCACAAAAAGAAGTAATGATTATACAGACGCAAATAAGTTCATTGTAACATATAATTTGCTCACAAAACATCCCATGTGAGCAAATTTCTCAGACACAAATGTGTGGAAAATTCCCACAAAATGGCGTTGGTGATAGGTTGTGAAGAAGAAATGAGGAAGCATATGAGAAGTACAACATAAATAGAGTAGAAGCAAAACGAGATGTGAGGGAGGAAAGAGGAGGTATAATGTAGGACAGTCGTTTGACGGAGAAGTTTAAAAAGAATGAATAGATGTTTTAGAGTAGTGGTTCTTAACCTTTTTCACTGCCCTTAGTACCCATTGGCATCTCTAAAAAAAAATCCCGTACCCCCATCCAATTTAAATACAATGCAAACATATGAAAAGGATTTGTGATACAAACCTTGCTTTGCTTTCTCATTGCAAATATACAGTGTCATTGCACTGGGGCTATCTTGTCTCATACCCCTTCGGGGTACAGGTACCCCAGGTTAAGAACCACTGTTTTAGAGGGAAATGAAATGTATGAAAGGAGAGGTTGTCTGGCAGAGAAAAGGTCAAGGGTGGAGATGGAAAGGTACAAATGAAAGGGAAGGCGGTACGGGAAATATGGAGAAAGTATTTAAGAGATTTGTTTAATAAAGAGATGGGTAAAGAGAGGCAGTAGGAGATGCCAGGAAAAGGAATTTTTGGGGAGAGGAAAATAATGGGCCACAAAGGAATATTGATTAAGGTGGGTATTGTTATAACACTTGTGTTAGATGGTTGCTATGTGGAGTGGTGTAGTGGACACCCACACTTTGTATTCCCGTCGTTTCTTTATTTCTGCCGATTAAGATCTATGCAGGTAACGAGGCCGGTCACGGCGTCTTTTGCTCCACAAAGAGCAAGCAAGGCGTTGCTGCTCCACAAAGAGTAATTGCCACCTCTCTTCCCCGTCTGACTTCCAGACATAATCGCAGTTTGCACAATAAAGTGAGCCAACACAACCAGTGTTTTTGTCAGCCTCACACCCGTTTGTGCTACTCTATTGAATATTCGTATCTGACCTGTTTGAGGTCAACTGATTCTAAACCTCCTTGACAATCCCTCCTCACTTTCCTCGAACGGTACTATCTCAACTTCTGACATCACAGATGCATGAACTAGCTGGTTAACAACTTTGTTAAGTCACATGCACACACACACGCACGCACATAGATACCTCCACACACCTACACGATATTGACAAATGTATAGAGAACACGGGCGCATATAACTACATAGCAGTGGCGGATTAAGGCTCTTGTGGCCCTAAGGCAAATTTCAAGATTTTTTAAAATATGGCCTGAAATAATGATAACTTATCGGCTGAAAGAAACCTGCACAGCGAAGCTATAGCGATAATCCCATACCACACTCCTGGTCATATGGCCATTTCCCGAAGGTTGAGTGTGGTTTGAATTTTCCGCCAAAATCATCGGAAATTTAAAATTCCCGGCTCTGTGCAGGCATGCGCATTGTCGACTCCACCTCCCCCTCCCTATCCCCTCCCTTCTTAGCCGGCTAGCTCGAGCCGGGCGTCGAGTCACTCACATCGCGGAAACGGGACAGAGTGGTCAACTTGCTGCCCACATGGGAGCAGGCGGTCCCGTTTCCTGCTGGTTAATCGTCTGTTAGTTTTATCGCTTTCCGCTTGGCTGCTGGTTTGTCCCATTCTTCGACTACCCTTTTAGTGATCTAAATGTTACCTTCTTTTTTCTTGTGCTCCGGCTTGTGCCCGTTGCTGCGAGTCTGGTAGTGCGGAGGGGGGCTTCTGGTGTCGGCGGCCCCTTACCTAAGTTCTACGGTCCCACAGCTTGGATTGTCAGGACCTAGGCGTAGACTTTGATATTATACGAGCACAATCCGTTCCCGTCTTCGAGCCGTCCGTGGTAAGAACCCGGGCCTCTCGGAAGACATAAGAACATGTCTTATGGTACGGAGGGTGGCGCCCCCCAAGGTCCTCAGGCCTCTTGGCAGCCCCATACCTCCGACCATCATCGGTCCTCTGTTGCCTCACGGTTTGTATCAAGCCCTAGGCGTAGACTTTGACCATATACGATCGCAATCCGTCCCCGTCTTCAGGCCGTCCGTGGTAAGAACCCGGGCCTCTCGGAAGACGTGGGAACGTGACTTATGGTACGGAGGGTGGCGCCCCCCAAGGTCCTCAGGCCTCTCGGCAGCCCCATACCTCCGACTATCATCGGTCCTCTATTGCCTCACGGTTTGTATCAGGACCTAGGCGTAGACTTTGACCATATACGATCGCAATCCGTCCCCGTCTTCAGGCCGTCCGTGGTAGAACCCGGGCCTCTCGGAAGACGTGGGAACGTGTCCTATGGTACGGAGGGGGGTGCTCCCGAGGATCATCAGGCCTCTTGGCAACCCCATACCTCCGACCAGTAATGACCCTCTAACGCCTTATGGCTTGCTCTGTCAGGCCCTAGGCGTAGTCTGACATTTCCACTCGTAATCCGTTCCCCATACGTCTTCGAGTCGTCCGTGGTAAGAACCCGGGCTTCCCGGAAGACAAGGGGACGTGTCTTATGATACGGAGGGTGGCGCCCCGAGGATCATCAGGCCTCGGCAGCACCATACCTCCGACCTTCAATGGTCTAACGCCTCACGGCACCACCCTCCTTCCATGTTTCTTAAAAAAAATAATAATAATAAAAAATAAATAAAATAAAAAAATAAATAAATACCATGTTACCACACAGCTCTTCTCTTGAGCCACAGCCAACCTCTTGTCAACTTCACCTGGCTTGAGTTTAAAGATGACTTACCTGATGTTCCACCCCCAAGTAAAACACAAAAGAACTAGGCTTAGGGAGTCTAGTGTTAGAATTAGTATAAATCGGTTCAAAGATAAACTACAAACATTTAGCGTAATGAGAAGAGGAAAATGATTTAAATAGTACAGTTTAAGTTGACGCAAAGTGCTAGGTATTGCATAGATAAAATGCCTTGACCATAAAAAAAAAAAAGAACTCAGGTCGAAATGAACATGACTTTTCCTATTCAACTTAAGCTAATCTACAGTCATGATGGTCGAGAATTTTACCATGTTAAAGTTAATTTCGACGCTCACTGTGACTCAGGTCGAAATGGACATGACTTTTCCTATTCAACTTGAGCTAATCTACAGTCATGATGGTCGAGAATTTTACCATGTTAAAATCAATTTCGACGCTCACTGTGACTCAGGTCGAAATGGACATGACTTTTCCTATTTAACTTGAGCTAATCTACAGTCATGATGGTCGAGAATTTTACCATGTTAAAATCAATTTTGATGCTCACTGTGACTCGGGTCGAAATGAACATGACATTTCTTATTCAACTTGAGCTAATCTACAGTCATGATGGTCGAGAATTTTACCATGTTAAAATCAATTTCGACGCTCACTGTGACTCAGGTCGAAATGGACATGACTTTTCCTATTCAACTTAAGCTAATCTAGAATCATGATGGTCAAGAATTTTACCATGTTAAAATAAATTTCAACGCTCACTGGGACTCAGGTCGAAAGGACCATGACTTTTCCTATTCAACTTGAGCTGATCTACAGTCATGATGGTCGAGACTTTTAAAATTGTTAAAATTAATTTCGACGCTCACTGTGACTCAGGTCGAAATGGACATGACTTTTCCTATTCAACCTAAGCTAATCTACAGTCATGATGGTCGAGAATTTTACCATGTTAAAATCAATTTCGACGCTCACTGTGACTCAGGTCGAAATGGGTATGACTTTTCCTATTCAACTTAAACTAATCTACAGTCATGGTGGTCGAGAATTTTACCATGTTAAAATTAATTTCGACGCTCACTGTGACTCAGGTCGAAAGGGACATGACTTTTCCTATTCAACATAAGCTAACCTATAGTCATGATGGTTAAGAACTTTACCATATCAAAACTAATTTCAACACCCACTGTGACTCAGATCGACATAAACATGACTTTTCCTATTCAACTTAAGCTATTCTACAGTCATGATGGTCGAGAATTTTACCATGTTTAATTAATTTCAAAACTCACTGTGACTCTGGACGAAGTGAACATGACTTTCCTATTCAACTTGAGCTAATCTACAGTCATGATCGTCGAGAATTTTACCATGTTAGAATTAATTTCGACGCTCACTGTGACTTAGGTCGAAATGAACATGACTTTCCTATTCAAATTAAATTAATCTACAGTCATGATGGTCCAGAATTTTACCATGTCAAAATTTATTTCAACGCTCACTGTGACTCAGTGATGTCACGGTATGATAAGATGACGTCATTATGTGATAAATTGACGTCACCATGTAGTCCTATGACGTCAATTTGTGTCTGTGACGTCACGAGACGATCCTATGGCGCCATTATTATATCCGGTGATGTCACAGTATAATCACATGATGTCACTAGGTATTAAACATATAGAAGTCCGCTTGTGGGTGAAGAGACGTCATAAACTGCCATAACACACTATTGGATGAGAACGCTCGCCACGGGCTTCGAGGACTTCCCGCGGGAAGACTTGGGGTGAGTTGGATACATACCGAGGGTTCAGGCCCGTCTTAGTGGGAGACGCTCAGGGAACGTCTTCACCCAGGACGAAGCCTCTTGACTAACGCCCACGGACGAAGTCGCTCGGAAACGAATTCGGCCTCGCATACTCCCTTTCGGTTTCTCGCTTACCCCAAGGATCTTCACGAAACTAGTGAGAGTGGTAGGCGTACGCTGGACGGAAGCAAGCGTCTCCACACTCAGGTTCCTAGACGGCTAGTTGATGCATTTGCCCACCGGGGAGGGTGCATCGGCCGACATCTCAGTGGCTCTGAGAGTGTTGGCGGACGTGGAGTTTGGGGTGGACTGGAACGGGTCTGCCCTTGCTCCCATACAGGGACTTCATTGGCTCGGGATTGAGTAGGACACAGTCAGCGCTCTTCGGGTGCTCCCCTGCGCCAAGAAAGCGTGTTTCTCTCACACGTTCTCCCTCCTTCAGTCGCGGGGGGGGGGGGGGGTTACCTCAACTTCGCGACTTCGGCCCTTCCACTGAGCCGCTTGGGGCGCCGACGGCTGGTACGGGAGGTCGACAGGAACCTACTACTTCTCCCGCGTGACCTGTCCGGGCCGATACCCTTAGCACTCCACAGCTTGTTGCGTCCCGGGCTTCGGTCGGGGCCCCTACGCCGGTCGCTCTATCCAGGTTTCAAGAGACCTTCGTAGTGTAGCAACTACGCCCACAAGTGTTCGAGTCGCTCTCCCTCCACTACGGCACCCCAGAGGTGGACCTGTTTGCCTCCCCAAACACGACCCAGCTCCCCCTCTACCTCACCTGCATCCAAAGGACACGCACAGGAGGCCCAGACGCCGTCATGGAGGACTGGAACAGCTGGAGGTACGTATTCATTTTCCTCCTCCAGCGACACTACAAAGGATTACAAAGGCAAAGCATGCCGACAGGAGACCTTTTGATCCATATCTAGGTCGGATGCAAAAAAAAAAAAAAAAAAAAAAAAAAAAAAAAAAAAAAAAAAAAAAAAAAAAAAAAAAAAAAAAAAAAAAAAAAAAAAAAAAAAAAAAAAAAAAAAAAAAGGTCCTTCAAGGGTCAGGTCCTCCTGATAGCTCCCTACTGGCCAACCCAGCCGTGGTTCGGGGAGCTAATGCGATGGGGCCCTTCTCCCCTTCTACTGGGGTCAGCCTGCCTAGCCAACAGCCTTACCGCGCCTCTCCAAGCGTCACTCCAACTTGATGCTTGGAGTTTCTACGGGGAGCTCTCAGCCAACTCTTCTCTACAGAGGCAGCAGACAAGATGCTCAGAGCTCACCTTCCGTCCTCAGTGCGGCAGTGTGGGTCCTGCTGACGGAGATTCCGGAACTGCCTTCGGAGACGCGCGATGGTGACCATCTCCGCCAGCATGGTTCCGGACTTCCTGACTTGGCTGGTTACCTCCACCAACAGGGCACCGGCGACTATCTTGCCTCACTATACAGCCCTCACTGATCCGCTACGCTTTGGCATGAACATCCGAGTGCCACAGAGAGCGCGAACCCTCCTAATGAAGGGGATCAGCGCCTCGAGAGAGCCGAGACATCAACCAGTCCTGGCCTGGTCCTTGCATTGTGTTCTGCAGTACCTGGCGTTCGAAAGGGCCATTATGGAGGAAGAACACTTCCCTCAACGTGTCGTCTTTCTGCTCGCCTTGACTACTGACTACAGGGCTTCACAGCTGGAGGCAACCACCCGCCACCCGTCCGTCTCCAAACTGGAGGAGGACAGCTCGGCCCTAACCCTCTCTCCATCACCAACATTCCTGGCCAGGAACGGCCGAGCGGACGACATGATTGGCCCTCTCAGAATACAGTCCTTCCGGGAGGGAGGACGCCCACATCCACTGCGCCCGGTCCGTGCGTTCCAAGACTACGTGAACCACACGGAAGAGATTTCTGAGGATCATCTCTTCTACAACTCGAAATTTAGGATTCCTCTAACCCCGAGGTCCCGGGCGCACCTGCCTTTCCGCTTTTGGGAGAGAGCCGACCCGGGCCATGCCCCACACGCCCACAGCATCAGGGACTTTGTGGCATCGCTGGCGTTTCTCCGCACCCACTCTGTGGAGCGGGTGCGGGACCTAGGGGCTGGACATCGACGACTCCCTTGGGGACACGGTGTCTCTACCACTCGGTCGCCCCTGTCCCATGTGTCGTCATGGAAACGGCTCCACCCCTCTCATCTAAAAAAAAAAAAAAAGAAAAAAAAAAAAAAAAAGGGGGGGGAGTGGAGGGGGCAAAGGGCGACCGAGGAGTGGGGAGGGGCCAGGAACCGCTGAACAGGATACAAATTTCGTATAATTTACGCATTGTGTGAACAGTGCAATGTTGTGCATGTCACATTCTTCAGCGTGGGTACTTGACGTTTCTTTCTCCCCTCTACTGAGTGATAAAATTAATAAGTCTCCCATAGGAAAGACACACGTAATAACGGTTTGAATCAGGCTTCACCTCTCCTCCCACCTGTCCTCGTCTCATGCATAGCTTCGCTGTGCAGGTTTCTTTCAGCCGATAATATTTCTTTGTCGCGGCTCGTGCTGCTTAAATTGTTCTTATCGGCTTAAGAAACCTGCACAGATTTAGGGTCCCTCCCTCCTCCCACAGGCGAAGCCTTCATTTCTCATTGAAGTGACTCGACGCCCGGCTCGAGCTAGCCGGCTAAGAAGGGAGGGGATAGGGAGGGGGAGGTGGAGTCGACAATGCGCATGCCTGCACAGAGCCGGGAATTTTAAATTTCCGATGATTTTGGCGGAAAATTCAAACCACACTCAACCTTCGGGAAATGGCCATATGACCAGGAGTGTGGTATGGGATTATCGCTATAGCTTCGCTGTGCAGGTTTCTTAAGCCGATAAGAACAATTTAAGCGGCACGAGCCGCGACAAAGAAATAATTTATATCATTGTACAATAACAACTATCCATTAGTAAACATTTATTTCTAAACAAAACCTTATCAATTTTACATATGTTAAGGTAAGGTACTACTACATACATGTGTTCTTGTATACATTATTAAATTTTCACTTTTCTTGCGTTGACAGTAGCAAACTCATCAAACTTAAGACAATTTCGGATAGCAAATCTCTTACAATACACAGAAGTGCCAACACACCAAGGCGGTGCTGACTCATTGTGGATCGCTTTACAAACCAATATTAACTGCACCCGGCCGCACTCACGTCAAACATGAGGCAAACCCGTGTGCGTTTCTCGCTGTGTACGTGTTACTGCCAGTCAACAGTTGCCAGATGTCGCTAGCCCTTTATAGAATCGTCCTGTTTTCAAAAAAGGATGTGTTTGTTGGATAATCATTTCACTTTGTGTTAAATTAATAATTAACAATTAGACTCTATAGGTAACGTTTATTCTAGTTCTAGTTAGGTATATAATTTCAAATATGATAATGATGCCATAAGATAGCGCTGTGCAGGATTTTGCAAATAGAAGTACGTGTATCTGCAAACATATAGTCACGTGCTGGGAGGTTGGTACGATGCATTGCATGTAGCTAGATAATGTAGGCCCTTGTGGACACTTAGTTGTAAGCCGAGGTATTTAATATATACTATAATAAGGAGCAATGTGCCTATGTGTATACTTCTTTCTGTGTGTGGTTGTGTACGTAATGTCTGACAAATAAGATACGCCGGAAAAACGATCTTCTAGAAAAAGTGAAGATGAAAATAGTGTGATTCAAAACTTAAACATTAAAAAAGACTAGGTAATAAAATCCTTATATGTCATTTGCAGCAACTCCACTTCACTACGGGACTTAAATCTCGTGGGCAGCATTAGCTGCCAGCCGTACGACGTGTCGTAATAATACTCGCATCATAAAATATAGTCACCGCTTATATCTATCGTTCTCTCTTTCACCCGTGAATTTTGAAAACCACAGAGAATGTGATTAAGAGCAGATTAGGGAGAATGTAAAAACACAGGGGCGACTATAATAAATATAATCAAGACTCCGATATGGTAGCGTCGCGAATCCACTTGCTCCTCATGACGCCTACGTGTGCGGCACCGTATGGTAGGGGTATACTTGATTTTAGATGTTTGATGTATGCAACCCACTTACTTTAGCCTTAGATTTGAGCGTAATTTTAATGTAAATTTTTAATAATAGGAATTCTTGTAATTAACAAATTCATAATTGTAATGATTATTTCCTAATTGTGTACAGGAACAAGGCACACAACGGTGCACAGCTGCTGTTGGTAATGGCTGACGTTTACAACAATTACCTTCGTCTACGGTTGTCAGATGTCCTCCTCAAAAAGGACAGTTCTTGCGAACCTTCCACCAGCACCATTCCAATGTGCGCTGTCACTCATGCTGGAGGAACAGTTTATACGGTTAAGTCAGCTTCACAAGAGGGCATTTGTTACAATGTGGACCTCTCAATCGGCATGTGCAGCTGCCTCTGTGGAAACACAGGAAGCGTTTGCAAACATCAATTAGCAGCGTCGCAGTACAGCGCAGTTCGCCTTCCACAACTATACGCCTGCACTGTTGCTGAAAAAGAAGTCTTGTATAAGGTGATATACGGCGACAAACCGATGCCGACATCGAATTTTTTAGATGGCTTATTTGCTGATACACCTGTTAATGCAGTATCTCATGGTAATAAAGAACCAGCTGCATGTGACGATGAGCAAGGAGATGTAGCTGTCGTTATCGAGACCTCCGCAGAGACAACAAATGAAAATCAATCAATTGACACCAGCATTGATGAGTTCACAAGCATGATCAATAGAGAATTAAAGAGAACTAAAAGCACCTGCATGCTCAGCTCCTTTGCGGTATTTGAACAGAGGCTGAAAGCCTGCAGAAATCCTGCGCAGGTTACTACTTTCCTTCTGACTGCAGCTTGCACTATTTTTAAGGCATCGGAGGCGGCAAAGAGAAAAATTCCTCGTCAGCCAACGACCATTGCTAGGCGTCAGTTTGGCCAACCAAGAGGCAAAGCTGCCTTCCTGAAAGGCAAGATAACAAAAAGGAAAAGGAATTTAGCCTTAAACATATTAAAAATGTACCAAATGCTAAAATACATTGATGTTTCCATATTACTGTTTCATTTCCTATACCTAACTTATTTCAAATCAATCACAAATAAATACTAACTAATAATTAATGAAAACAATTTAGCATGAGGCATTCAAATAAATGTTCTCTAGGTAATTGCCTTTATTTTAGAATACAGTTACATTTTTATTTATTATTTAGGAAGATTATGAAATACTAGTGTAAACGCCCCTGAAAATCACGGGATTCTGATTTCTCTTAACTTCCAAATAATTCCATCATTTATAGCTTGCTATTACAGTAATTTCATTTGCGTGTTATTCGATTTCGATCTCCTTTAACTATTTATTAATAAATCAAAATGCACATTTTTTCGAAATAAATTTATTATTTCGTTGCTTAGGCGATTACTTTTGATATAACATTTTCAATTGTTATATTATCGGCTGAGAAGAAACCTGCACAGCGAAGCTATAGCGGTAATCCCCTACCACACTCCTGGCCAAATGGCCACTTCCGGAAGGGAGTGTGTGGTTGGACATTCCGCATAAATCATCGGAAATTTAAAATTCCCGGCTCTGTGCAGGTGGCGCAAGCGTCTACAACCCCACCTCCCCCTCCCTATCCCCTCCCTTCTTACTCGGCTGCACGGATTGAGCCGTCACTTAGCATCGCGGAACCAGACGAGTCGGTCACTCCACAACCCACCTTCTTTTCATGCTCTTGTGTTCTCGTAGGGAGCCCTACCTGTTCTCCTGCAGTTTTTCCCCTTCGGTGTTGTGTCCAGACACCTTTGGGACACCCCTTCTATGATTATCATTATTCTATTTTCAGACCAAACGCTTGTGTGTGGAATCCGGCTGCACAGCCAGGATCTCGTCAGACGGCCACCACGACCTCTGCTCCCGCCATGCCCCTTGTTTCTCACAAGCTGGCTTTAACCCCCTAGCCTGCGTTGTGTGCAAAGCGCGGGTTGAGGAGATTCGTGCTGCTCCTCCCAAAACCCGTTCCAAGCTAGCCGCCCTCGAACTCTTTCGGGAGGCATGGCGCAGAGCTCGGAAATTGAAATCCGCTGACGACCCCCCCCCCCTGGTGTGGGCGGATCCGGCGTTAGGCGTGGAATTGGGCCTCGTTCGCCCTCGCCATCCGTCTCCTTATGTCTCCGAGACTTCCGTTGGTGGACAACCTGGGCCTCTCGGAGTACAAGGGGACGAGTCTGATGTTGCGGAGTATGGTGTCCCCGAGCGTCCTCAGGCCTCTCGGCAGCCCCATACATCCGACCATCAAGGGTCCTTAAAACCCTTACGACTTGCTTTGTCAAGCACCCCCACGAACTCGTCTTCCTCCCTAGTTCACTCACGTGAATCCGGCAGGAAATCTCGCTCGAAAAAGAGGTCTGCCTCACCGAGGTCCAGGACGCTCAGCTTGTCCCCACCCTCCACAGCCTCTCCCCCCAACTCACCCTCCCTTCCTCGCTCTCCTTTTCCTCGCCGTAAATCCCACAAGGGCAGGGAGCCGGGGGACGAAACGAGGGGAGAGGGAACTCTGGCTGCCCAAGTGGCTGCCCTCCTTCCGTCCCTGATAGGCCCCGTCCTTGAATCGGCCCTATCACATTATCCGGCCTTTCAGGCCGCGCAAATCATAACGCACCCCTCTCCAGAGCAACCTCCTATTGAACCTACGGCTCTAGCCCCCCCCTCCCACTCTCCCTCCTGGTACTTCCCTCCGCCCCTCCGTGCCGGCGACAGATATAGGACTAGAAGGCCCCTCTCAGGAGGAACCCCCCAATAAGACGTCCGTCGGGTTGGACGGGGTGGAGGACCACTACAGTTCTTCTTTACCTTATCCTCCTACCATGACGGACTCTTTTGAGTTCCGCCCCTTCTCATGGTGTGACCTTCCCCGGTCCTGGGAGTACTCGTTTGGAGAAGATCACAAGCTAGTGGCCTGGTCTCCCGACTACTCGCTACCGGAGGGCTGGAGGAGGAGAGATGACGTTATCCTAAAGTGGGCCAACGACGCGGAGGGGGCTAAGGTTCTATATAAGATTCGACCCCTCTCCGCCCCGGCCTCCACGCCCTCCAGGATTTCCACCTCTAACACTCTGGACGCATTAGGTGCTCTCCTGGAGAACCCTCGTTTAAACCCTGATGGGCATATGTTTGTCGACAGGTCGGGGGACTCACCGGCGGTAGCACTCTCCCCAAACGCCTGGTTCCCGCAGGAGAAAGGGGAGAAGGCCTTAGACATCCCTGCTCTCTTCGAGCGGGCCCAAGACCAACCCAAGACGGTTCCTCCTCGACGGCATATCCCTTCATCATTCCCCGTCGTCCTGCCACCACCCTTCGCGCCGGAGGGCCTGCGCGATTGCTTATGGCACTCGGGCAGGGACCCCGCCCTCCCCCATCAACTTAGTGAACCGGAGGCTAAGTTGCTGACGACGGAGGCCTCGACCAGACAAGACCTTGCCTCTACCATCTCGACCGTCACGGCAATGGCGATGATGAGGAACTGGCTGACGACGCTCGCCACGAGCTTTGAGGACTTCCCGCGGGAAGAATTGAGGTGAGTGGGATATTTCAATCTATACAGAGGGTCCAGACCTGTCCTGGCGAGAGACGCTCAGGTAGCGTCTTCACCCAGGACGGAGCCTCTTGACTAGCGCCCGAGGACGAGGTCGTTCGGAAACGACCTCGGCTTCGCATATGTTATACGTTCTACAATTGAGCGATGTGACTTTATTACACCCTCCGGGGATCGGGATCCTTCTCGCCCTACTAATTTGATTCGCGTGTTTTCTGTATGCAGAGACACCCTGGCGGCACTCTCTACCGTGGCAGAGGGTACAGCCAACATGGCGTCATCAGCCCTACCCCCAGCAGCGAGGGCCTTCACCGCGGCTCGTCTGGCAGCTCGTCAGTCTGCAGCGCGGTCGGCCCCGGAGATAGCTCGCCGGGGCGTGGTGAGAGCAGCTCCCCTTTCCCGTGGTCTGTTCGACCAGGAAGCGACAGACCGCGTCTTCGCTACGGTCCCGACCGTCATCCAGATCCAACAACCCTCCCAACCGGAGATTCCAGGACTTCCTTCGGAGACACGCGATAGTGACCATCTCCGCTAGCACCGTTCTGGACTTCCTGTCTTGGCTAGCTGACACCACCAACAGGGCACCGGCGACGATCTCGGCTCACTACGCAGCCCTCGCTGATCCACTCTGCTTCGGCATGAACATCAGAGTGCCACAAAGGGCGCGAAACCTTCTAATGAAGGGGATCCGCGCCTCGAGAGAGCCGAGACGTCAGCCGGTCCTAGCCTGGTCCTTGCATCGTGTTCTGCAGTACCTGACGTTCGAAGGGACCATCATGGAGGAGGAACACTTCCTTCAACGTGCCGTCTTTCTGCTCGCCCTGGCTACGGGTTACAGGGCGTCACAGCTGGCGGCGATCACCCGCCACCAGTCCTTCTCCAAACTGGAGGACTGCTCTGCCCTAACTCTCGCTCCATCACCTACATTTCTAGCCAAGAATGAGCAGGCGGACGACATGATTGGCCCTATCAGAATACCATCCTTCCTGGAGGAAGGAAACCCACACCCACTGTGCCCGGTCCGTGCGTTTAAAGACTACGTGGAACGCACGGAAGGGGTGTCCGAGGATCATCTCTTCTACAATTCGAAATCTCGGAACCCCCTAACCCCGAGGTCCCTGGCGCGTCTACTTTGCCGCGTTATAGAGAAGGCCGACCCGGGCCATGCCCCCCACGCCCACAACATCAGAGGCCTCGCGGCATCGCTGGCGTTTCTCCGCACCCACTCTGTGGAACGGGTGCAGGACCTCGGGGGCTGGGCATCAGCAACTTCCTTCACGACACGGTATCTCTACCACTCGATCACCCCTGTCCCATGAGTCGCCATGGGAACGGCTCCACCCCTCTCTTCGCAAAAGAAGGGGGGGCAAAGGGCGACCGAGGGGTAGGGGAAGGCCCAGGAACCGCTGAGCAAGATACAATATTCTACATAGAATTTATGCACTATGTGAATTGTACAATATTATTTTTATAAAAAATAAATAAATAAATGAATATATATATATATATTGATATTGATATCGATATAAGTACTTGATGCTTTTTGTCTCCCCTCTACTGAATGATAAGATGATTAGTCTCCCATACGAGACACACGTAATAACGGCTTGAGCCCTGTCCTCGACTACAATTTGGGCTTCACCTTCTCCTCCCACCTATCCTCGTCTCATGCATAGCTTCGCTGTGCAGGTTTCTTCTCAGCCGATAATACTTCTTTGTCGCGGCTAGTGCCGCTTAAATTGTTTTTATCGGCTTAAGAAACCTGCACAGATTTAGGGTCCCTCCCTCCTCCCACAGGCGAAGCCTTCATTTCTCATTGAAGTGACGGCTCAATCCGTGCAGCCGAGTAAGAAGGGAGGGGATAGGGAGGGGGAGGTGGGGTTGTAGACGCTTGCGCCACCTGCACAGAGCCGGGAATTTTAAATTTCCGATGATTTATGCGGAATGTCCAACCACACACTCCCTTCCGGAAGTGGCCATTTGGCCAGGAGTGTGGTAGGGGATTACCGCTATAGCTTCGCTGTGCAGGTTTCTTAAGCCGATAAAAACAATTTAAGCGGCACTAGCCGCGACAAAGAAGTATTTTAAACCAAAAGCGCATCCTAGTCACTGTCAAATGACATATAAGGATTTTATTACCTAGTCTTTTTTAATGTTTAAGTTTTGAATCACACTATTTTCATCTTCACTTTTTCTAGAAGATCGTTTTTCCGGCGTATCTTATTTGTCAGACATTACGTACACAACCACACACAGAAAGAAGTATACACATAGGCACATTGCTCCTTATTATAGTATATATTAAATACCTCGGCTTACAACTAAGTGTCCACAAGGGCCTACATTATCTAGCTACATGCAATGCATCGTACCAACCTCCCAGCACGTGACTATATGTTTGCAGATACACGTACTTCTATTTGCAAAATCCTGCACAGCGCTATCTTATGGCATCATTATCATATTTGAAATTATATACCTAACTAGAACTAGAATAAACGTTACCTATAGAGTCTAATTGTTAATTATTAATTTAACACAAAGTGAAATGATTATCCAACAAACACATCCTTTTTTGAAAACAGGACGATTCTATAAAGGGCTAGCGACATCTGGCAACTGTTGACTGGCAGTAACACGTACACAGCGAGAAACGCACACGGGTTTGCCTCATGTTTGACGTGAGTGCCACCCGGCCGGGGAATCGAACCCCTGATCGCCAGCTCGCGGGGCCAGCGCGTTAAGGCCTGTCTACACGAGCGGGCCTGATCGGCGGGTTTGCCCGTTAACGGGCAAATTCTCGCGGGCCTGCCCGTGAATGTTGTCCACACGACCGAAGTGATGAACAGCTGGGCCTGCCCGACGATGTTGCCAGTAGCGGGTGGGGCTTCAAGTGAAGGAAAGACTGAAATTGTACAAACTTACTCTGGCGCTTACTATTACCCTTAAAGTGGAGTGCTGTACGAGAACCATGGTGCCTAGCATTGTCAAGAAAAAGATTTTGTGCTCTATGATAATAGCTGTGTGTCTCAAGAAGAAAAAGAAGAAAAGGATATTATCTTGCGTCTGGCAGGGTAGAAACTCCAGCTACCGGGCACCAGCTCAGTGATTTCGCTCGGCGGCCTTTCGGGCAATTTGATCGTTTGCCCGTCAAATATGCCCGTTAACGGGCAAGCCCGCCGATCAGGCCCGCTCGTGTAGACAGGCCTTTACAAATGCGCCACCGAACAACCATACGTATACGAGCGTGCGTGTGCGTCTTCTTGAGTGTGTGTCAAGATGTACAACAAAGTAATTGAATGTAAATGAATGTCCCGAGGGAATGTCACCAAATCGAGCAGATTGAAAACCTTGATTGTATAGTAGTACTTGAGCTAGCATCTTTGATTTTCAAATGTTACGTTTCGAGGAGTTAACTCTTATCATCAGATCTTTTAAACACAAGAAGTAATATAAAACACACAGGTTCTTACCTCTAAGCAGGAGATCTGGCGAATGATGATTAAAACTCAGTGAACCCAACATTATACATAGTACATACAGTACATAGTCTACAGACAGACTAATAAACTGGTTCTTGGTCGTTAAAAATAAACAAAGATCCTTAAAACTCTTATTTTATATGTAACTAAATATACTGTGTCTAAACAAATGAGAAAACGTTAATAGAACAGCGAGGGACAATTCTGTAAACAAAAATATGAATCACTTGACAAAAACGTCTCAAGTAAAACCTCGAAGCCTGAATGAATGATCTACTAGATCATTCATTCAGTGAAAAGTTTCTTTCTATCTAGATCAGATCTAGGTAGAAAGAAACTTTAAACTGATTTACATATGATGGAACATAACGAGAAAAATGAGAAAATATTAATAGAACAATGAGGAACACTACTACAACAAAAATAGGAGAACAAATTTCCGATGAGTTATGTTAACATTTATTTTGATAAAACTGTAATAAATAAACTAAATATAAAATGAATAGGGGTTAGTTGGCAAGACCCAACTCTCTCCTTTGTTGTACATCAACAATAAACTTATTGAATTGAATGAACTGAATTGAATTTCCGATGAATCGTTTGGCAAAAATATGTGTCGAACAAAAACTCGAAGCAAAAATGAACTATTCGAGTACAAATAAACCTCTCAGCACTCTGAGTCTCTCACGATGGGCCATAACCGTTCACGGTTTTCTGAGATTTTCTGCCACCAACAGTACACACGGAGAAGGACATACATGTAGAATATGTAAACAACGTCAAAAGAAATGTCTGTTGTTCTGATGATTACGAAACTTAAGAATTTTATTGTTTTACAGCCAAAGCACTTCAAACATAGTAAACAACTTCAGACCTTTCACAACGTGGCTAATTACCGATAACTGACACGTAACATTTTTCTCTGTCATATTGATCACAATGTTTTTGGACTGCCAGAAATTGCCTGGATTTTTTTGTGGCCCTAAGGCATGTGCCTAGTTTGCCTTATGGTTAATCCGCCACTGCTACATAGTACTACACGCCACCCTGATGTGCGAGATCAGAACCAAGTCGATGTTGACCTGATACACTCTTGTACATTTATGGATCAACACCAGGTGCATATACATCTGGCTGCCCTGATCCAGTAAAGTCTTGCTGTAGTGCCTCATCCTTGACGTGCCTCAGGATGTCATCAACATCCACTACCTGGTGAGAGTTGACCCCAGTGGTAACTCCAGGCTGCGTCACTCAAGTACAGTGATCACGCTTTCTACCCCAAACGTTATCGGATATTGCATACTTCCCGCTTTCGTTATATTGTCAAATAGATTCCTTGCCTCCGGGTACTTCCCACACTTTTTCAAGGCCTCCCATACAATCACAAACCTATATCTTCACCCCGTTTCCTGTTAGCCAATCTCCCTTTTAAAGTACGTTGGTAATGTGTTCGAGCATGTCCTCTGCCGTCGCCTTAGCGAGTATTTGAAGGTCAAGAATGTGCTGAGAGACTACCAATTCGCTTTTTGGCCGGAGCGAGGTACAGACGACGCAATTTCCTGAATCCGATTACCTTTACTGTACGACGGTTTCCTTCTTCGATGCCATTGCCGCTCGAGGGATACTATACCGCCCCAACGTGCGACAAAGGCTGTAAACCAACACTCACACAAAATGCTCCCATTATCGCACAGCAATTCGGCAAGTCTTCCTACCTTTCCATCTCCATCCTTGACCTTCTTTTCTCTGCCAGACTACCTCTCCCTTCATACATTTCATTTCCCTCTAAAACAGTGGTTCTTAACCTGGGGTACCTGTAATCCCAAGGGGTACGAAACTTTGAATCTGTACGAGACAAGATAGTCCCAGTGCAATGACACTAGTAGTAATTTTGTTACTTTGGTAAAAAAAAAAACTTCATGGTGGATTTTCTGTTGACAATATTTTCCATTTTAACTGTATGAAATGATGATATCTTCCATGGTGAAGGCACTGTTTCAAACTTTTTACCTTCTTTTTTCACCTGCCTATACTGAAATTTTGTGTTTCACATCCTTAGACTTTTGACCACGATTTTACCCATTTCTACCACTGTGGGCTGCCCCGGCGCCGAAGGCGCTACGTCTTCTGTATATTATGAATATTTATACACCGAGCATTTTGTGTAACATGCGAATGAATTAGGCTCATGTTTTTGCCTATAGAAGGTATAAGATCCTTCAGGATTTGGCTGTCTTCTTTTTATTCTATCAAGAGTACTTTCAAAATCGCTACATGTTACAAAAGGATGTTCTAATTTTTTATAGAATGATCTAAAAACAATAGGTCCCTCTACAACCTCCATTCGTACAGGTTTATGGACTGAACATTCAGGTTCATGTTTATCAAGTACCTCCTTCTTTCAGAAGGGATGCAGACATTATGAACAAGGGAAAACTCGTCCATCATGATTTTTATTAATAAATGGGCTCAAATCTTCCATTAATACATAGTGGTTATTTTCTTCCTCAGATATATACAGAAGATTTACATCTTTATCTTTTTTCACTTTTGCAATTCTTAAAGGATACAAACTTTTATTTGTACTTAAATTTTGACTTTTATTTTCATCATCAAAGGCAAAGACATTAACACTGATGGGATTCTTCTTTTCAAATATGGTCATCTTATCTAATTTGACTGGCAATTCTATTCCACTCCAATCGTCATTTTGAGCAGCAGCCTTAACTGTCTTACTAATTCTCTCTTTGTTTTCTTCTTCTAAGCAATCTGACCGGGCAATGCACCATTTCAAACATTCTTGATCCTCATTTTTAATATTCACTAGTTTATATTTTGCCTTTTGATATTTATTAGGAACTTCAATATAACTAGTCCCTTTCAATAGTTCGTATTTTGCTATTTTTATTTCAAAATTGAGAAGCTTCTCAATTATCCAACCTGAGCCCTCTCTGGTGAATTTATCAATCTTATTTTCTAATTTACCAATCATATCTAGCACTACACTTTTTATTTTTGAAAGATCAGTCATCGGCTTCATCTTACCACTATTGAACCAGGGTTCTAGAATTGATCTCCTCCCATTTCCTAACTTTTTGTACAATCGAACTTTGAGACAAAGAGAAATTTTCAAACCTTTCCAATTCTGCTCTAATTCTCTTCTCTATAACATCCACCATACTCATGATAAAGAGTTTTGGATCAATTGTACTAATGTCGGAATAACAATAAACTCGTCATTTACCTCCACAACCTTCCCGACTATTATCGTATTTACATGTCATTTTAGATTTGAGGTTCCGAAAATGTTTTTTTTTTTTTTTTTTTGTTCCATTGTGTTTTTTGAGGTTTGAGACTTCAATGTTACATATCCCACATTTTGGTTTTGATTTTTTAGGAATATCTTGGGGGTTAACCTTATAGTAATGTTTCTTACATTTTTCATGACGAGCGAGGTTGAAAACATTCCTATCGCAAATTTCACAATGAAATTTTCCCTCCTTATTTAACCTATTGTAATTAGGATTCAACCGTTTCTTGTGATAGACTGATTTGTCATGTCTTAAACGGTTAAAAATAATTTGATCACAAATTTCGCAATGAAATTTTCTCTCTTTATTGTAATTAGGATCTAACCGTTTCTTGTGATAGACTGATTTCTCATGTCTTAAAGGGTTAAAAATGGTCTTGTTACAAATTTGACAATGGAATTTTAGACATACTCGTTTTGATGATTTCATCATGGTATTTCGGTTGATATTTGTATCCATTTTTATATATATCATTTTCTTGAAATCATTTTTTGTTTCTAAATTTCAATTTTTTTCGGTGACCTGTCAAAGATATAATTACCCATTGACTAATGAAAGAAAATGAGGGAGATAATACTTGGGTTCGATTCCCATGCTGGGTACGAATGTTTTTGATTAATCTATGAGTAGAGGGGGAAAAATATGAGGAGGAGAAGGAGGAGATGAATAAATTGAAGAAGGTTCCAAAAATTGATCTGGAGTGAAATTACAGGGAACTTATTGTTAATTTTCTACCATCGTATTAAGTTCTAGATGCATAGTGGGTTGGGCACCCATGGCCAAGTGGACTACGATCCGACCTTGTATGCCCAAAGGTACGGGTTCGAGTCTGCAATGAGGTGCTCCCTCGAGGGATTATCCAAGTTTGAAAATGGTTACCAATTGCCGAGTGCGCATTAAGCAATTGCATATAATCATGTTCAGGCGTAGATGACTATTAATACCAACCACATGCTATCCTTCTCCCCCAATTCAGTACTAGTTCGACAGGCCATGCACAAGACTATGGATTACTGTCGGGTGGCTGGGTATATAGAATTGAGGTGCACTGTGACCCCTTCTGAAGGTGGAAGTGGCTTGAAGATGTGCAGTTGGAGAGGGTAGTATGGAGGCAAGGGCGCTTTTACTTGACTTTTGATTCAAGTTAGATTTGGTGGTTGAATTTAAAGACGATATATTAAAGTTAGATTTGCTGGTTGAATCTAACCATATGTTAAACTTAGATTGATGATATATTAAAAGTAGATTTTGGTGGTTGAGGGATGGTTCAAATGTCAAATGCACTGGTACTCTCCTTTTGAGACTACTTGGTGAAAAGGCACACCTTTGGAGGGGTGTATCCGAATCTTTCCTTGTGGGACAAGTTTGGACCAAATCGGTCACCTTCGGTTTATTGGTCAAATTCCTGGGGCTATCCTTTGAGATTTTTTTGATTTTGGGTCATTTTGGTCACCTCCAGCGATTTACCCGCTATGACACCCACAGGTCCGGGGCGGCCTGGGATGCCCTGCAGTGCAATGGCACACCAGTCAGGCACACGGTATCCCTGCCACAGGCATAAACGTCAAAAGGCCGAACTTTGGAGGGCTCTCACGGCCACACCCTTGGTCTCAGGATTGTGCTGTCTACGGTGATGTGCACCCTACCCCACTCTGTACTTGTGGCGCAAGTTTGGACCAAATCGCTGACCTTGGGATTTCCCCCCAAATTCCATGGGGTACCCCCCTTTGAGATTTTTTTGATTTTGGGTCATTTTGGTCACCTCCACCGATTTACAAGGCACCAGAATCAGTGCAGGGGAGAATGACCAAAATGATACAAGGGCTTAGAAATCTACAATAGGAAGACAGCTTTAAGCACCTTACACTTTCTAGAAAGACGAAGAGGGGTAGGGATAAGGGCAAAGGTAGAGACAAAAAGAAAGGTAAGGAGATGGAGAGAGGACAGTGACAGAGACAGAGACAGAGACTGGAAGAGCATTTAAGAGAAAACCTGGGAGAGAGACAAAGAGGAGTGGGGTAAGGAGAGGAGAGAGATGAAAAGTGAAAGGAGAAAGGAGAGCCAGAGGGAATGAGAGAGGAAGATCGAGAGGGAGGAAGTGAGGGTGAGGTATAGAGGGATAAAGATATGGATAAAGAGCGGGAGAAGGAGAAGGAGAGGGAGAGGGAGGGAGATACTGGAAAAGGAGAGAAAGAGACAGAGGGTTAGGAATGTGGATAAAAGAGGGAGAGGGAGATTTTGGGATAGGGGGAGGATGAGGGTAGGGAGAAGGGTAGGGAGAAGGATAGCGAATAGAAAAGTGTGAGAAGGAGAGGAAGACGGGGAGAGAGAGACGAAGAGATAGAGGGAAATGGATGAGGATAAGAAGAGGGAGAGTGAATGGGGCAGGTAGAGAATTTCAACCTGCGTGGCAAGATGGCATCAGACTATACTCCTAGTCATGAGGTCTCGGGTTCGAGGGTCCACGACTGCTGGATTCCACACACATACACACACATACACACACACACACACACACACACACACACACATATATATATATATATATATATATATATATATATATATATATACGCGCACACACACACAAACACAAAAAACACAAACACACACTCACACACACACACACACACACACGCACACACACACACACACACACACACACATATATATATATATATATATAATATATATATATATATATATATATATATGTATATAATTGTATGTGTGTATGTTTACATTTGTGTGTGTGTGTGTGTGTGTGTGTGTGTGTGTGTGTGTGTGTGTGTGTGTGTGTGTGTGTGTGTGTGTGTGTGTGTGTGTGTGTGTCTATAAGTATAAGAGAAAGTTTGCAAAAAAAAAAAATCAGTGGAGATCCCCCCGTAACGCTATTTCGTTGAATAAACATCCAGGTTTCCCCCTTGGTCATGTCAAAGGGGCCTACCTCCCTCCCTCCCTCCCTCCCTCCCTCTCTGGTGCAGATTTCGAGCGGGTACTCAAGGGCAGGGTTCGAGGTCGAGGAAACGACCTCTTTCTGGAAGGCACTTGGGTTATTGCCTTCAAGGTTGACCGCAAGAGGTTTGTTGCTCTTTCCATCAAGCGTAACAGTCCTGCCTGGAATAAACAACTTCAAAGGTTACAAATACTCCCAGGGCAGTGAACAGGATGCAGGGATGACCCGTCATCCAGGAGGTGCTAAGATAAGAGGGAGGGAGGAGGGTGGAGGGGAGTGGAATATATAGGAAATGGAATGGGCGGAAGTGGTTTCTATGCCTTTTTCTTTTTGCCTACCCCCCGTGTAGGGGGGAAAATCCTTTGGTATATGTATCTATGTACAAATACTCCCCATCGCCAAGGTCATGGCCGCATGTCGTGTGTCATGTGACCATCCTCTCCCAAGCTGACGGACCAAGCGAGACCTCCCCGGATCCTCTTTATTCCCATTTGACATTTTCCATATACTGTTTTTTATATATATTATTTCATTGTTTTTGTGACTCATGCCGATTTCGCGTTATGTATTCCACCTTCCACCTTGATAAGAAAGGTGTGAATCTCCGAAACGTTAGTACCTTATTTTTATCTATTTATCTATTTATTTATTTCATTACCGACCCTGCACCAGAGTTGGCGTGTCCTTTGGAAACCTTTTGCATCAACATCTTCCAGAAGTGCGTCGCCTTGTTTGCAACACTGAATAAATCCGTAAGTAGGTCGTCGACATGCTATTATCTTCAAATTTCCTGACAAAGAATACGTGTCTTTCCCCAAGACTCTTTATCTCTCTTCTTTTTTTTCAGTGTAATTCTGTGGCGTCTTAGATCCCCAACTCCCAAAGTATACAAATCTTTCCCCAAGACTCTCTTGTCCACCAAATGCCCCTTCTGTGTAATGCTGTGGCGTCTTAGATCTCCAACTCCCAAAGTATACGTATCTTTCCCCAAGACTCTCCTTGTCCACCAAGTTTTCCTTCTGTGTAATGCTGTAGCGTCTTGGATCCTTAACTTCCGCCACCGCCGCCCCCGATGTCACGTCTAGCTCTCACCATCCTATCCAAGTCTGTAGTGGAGGGCAGTGGCTGCGATGGTTACCGTCCAACCTCCCACCCCGACCTAGTGGTGTGCAAAGGTCTGGTGATGCCCGGGGCCAACTGATTGTAGACCTTGAGATTCAATTATAAGGCCTCATAGTACTGAGAAATATTATGAGAAAGGAAGATATTTTGAATACGTAATCACAGATGAAGTATAATTCGATTCAAGTATAAATCAACCAAATTCATTAAGTTGTTTTCCCTACATTATCTGATTGGATGCCCCTCCCCATTTGGATGCTGGGGCCATCGCTCCTTCGTCCCCCCCCCCTACCTCTGCACGCCACTGCCCCCATCCCCACCCCCGCCGCTGTGACACGGCAAGTTGCACGTGCAAACAGAAATGCATCTTACCGTGACGTCGAGCTGCTCAGGATGGGTGCCAAGTGGACATCAGTTCCACCAAACTTCACGGCTGTGGACCAAGTGCGTGTGGCCGAGGCTGGCCAGCAGGCCCCTTGCGAAACAACAAATGATTCATGCATTTTTTCCTGGACTATAACATTCATAGGAGCAATAGGAAGTTTAAATATAGTATTCACCGAAAACCAACCAATGTCAACGCGTATATACATTACTATTCTGTTCAGCATTTTCTTCCATGTTCTTTCTTGGCTTGCGCATTTACAGCCCGGAATATGTTGATGATGAAATGAGCAAAATTTATGACATCAGAACACAGTTAAGATACCCCAAATTCTTTCTGGACAAATGTTTAAAACAAGCAAAAAGGAGTTTCTATAAAGGTGAACCAAAACAAAAATTTAAAAAAGAAAAGAAAAAATACTATTACTTCCTTTCAATGAAAATCTCATAGAGACTCCCACCGTACTTAAGAATTTCAATGTAAATGTAGCCTTCAAAAATAATTCAGCCCTAAAAAATCTTCTCATAGAAAACTTCCCTTACAACTCAATAGGCTGTGTATACAAAATACCTTGTAGCAAATGTGATAAAAGTTATGTTGTTCAAATAGGAAAAGAATTAGGGATCAGAATAAAACAACATAAAAACAGTATTAAAAAGGCCAGGAATCTAGTGCCCCCTTTTTAAACATGTTCGTGACTTTGACCATCCTATTGACTGGGAAAATGCTTAAAAAATTGTGCAGTGTAAAAATATAACAGAAAGAAATATAAAGTCAGGAACCATCAAATACAATAATGACCAACTTATTAGAAATAGTTAAGGATTATATAAATCAGATCCATATACTGTCAATGATATAAATAGTACATATTTCAAAAGTTAATGTGACAAAATGTCTCTGATTCCACGACCTCGCCGAGGGACCCAACCTGAGCATTCACGCTTCGGAGAGGGGAGTAAATGTCTCACTTGTCCTAATTATACTCTGTATCTTAACTTGTTTGTACTTACTTTTCTGTATTCCTTGATAATGTGAATATATCACGAAAGCGTTCGGACTACGTGTGTTTTTCCTCTTCCTAGTGGATTTTGCATAATTGTGATTCATGTGTGCCTTGTGAAATTTGTGCATATATATATATATATATATATATATATATATATATATATATATATATATTGTGACGAGGTGTCGGTTTCAATTGACTTGCCGCTTTTAGAAATCTGTACATGGTTGTCTGTATGTACACCTAGCACAACACCTCACACGAATCTGTTAGGGTTAATATGCAACACGATGATGAATAGAGAGCTCTTCCAAATCCTGATGTCCCTCTGTACGTGAAAACACATAATAGCCCTGAAGTTTTTTTCAGATGGGTTTTCGACCTCAAAAGTGATGATAGTGCCCGTCTTTACAAAACTCTTTCTATATTTGCCCTCAGAGTTTTGTTGTTACCTGCAAGTGACAGATGCTGAAAGGATTAGACCTAAACTTTCACTGCAGGCACAGGCTGGTCTTTCCGTAGCATCGGATAATAATGAGGAGGCTGGATGAGTTGCATTTTTCCCAACACAGGGTCTTATTCACAATGTGCAACGTGAAAGAATGTAAACGAATATATTGGTTTATACATAACACTAATGTGCTTCAATCTTTATATAACAGTTGTTGATTATTCTCATTATAAGTATGCATATATAACTTACAGTATAACTCATGTATAATTATTATTATTGTATCATATTATCATTGTTATTTTCATTTTTGTTATAACCTTTATTACTATATTTTACTTGTTTAATACTTCAGATGCCTTTAGACTGGTTGTTTCTTTGTTTACACAATGAGTTATATCAAAGATTATTGTTCAAAGAACGCATTATGGGATACATGTTCTGACCTTAGATGTATACATTACCTTTTTTTTCTCTTCACAAGGAGCCATGTCAAAGATTATTACTTATATTTCATGTACTTATTACGATTTAACATGTTCTGTTCTCAGTTATATTACTTCTTGTTTAAATGTGTCTTGTGATTTGTTGTGACGTCCTCACAATATCATGCAATGTGTTTTTATATGTGTATACGATTGCAAAAGAAAAACAAACACAAAACAAAACATACACTAAAATAGAGCATATCATTAACCTATGTTACCCATCAACATGGCCATATTTGACGTTTTCTTTCATTACCATTGGCAACATTAGAAAATGGGATGCGGGGAGTGCAGCTCAACCAGAAACACTACTTCAAAAAACAACAGAGAAGTTCTAGTGAACATTAGTGTTGCCGTTCGTAGAATTTTTGATGCGGAATGTAGCCTGTAGCTTTTTTTCCTCATTCGCCACTTGGCAAAAGATCGACATAATAACTACCTATATAGTATGAAAATGTTATTAATACGGATGTTATAAGAAGTAATTAACAAATTGTATTCATTTGATTGATGAATGGCTTACTTCAAATATATTTAGCAGACATAACAGGGTAATTTCAAATTCCTCTTTCCGTAGAATAAAACTCCTCATAGAAAATTCAGCTTTTTACGTTGGATATATCTTTTCTTACTATGTTTACACATATTTCTGAACATAACTGTGTAGTGCACTGGCAAATTATTGTAGAAAATATGCAAACCGAGGCAAAATCCATTCGAACCATGAAGCAGGACTAGTCAGTTTTGTGGTTGCCTTCCTAATAGTCGCACTTCATGGATCACTCCGAGACGAGCCCTGCCTATTTGCCAGTATGTTCAACTGATTTAATTTTCTCTAATACTACTGCGTGCATAACACACACGAATTAATAGTCCTCTAAACAGTCAAAGTATCACAAGTAAGTAATCTTTCATGAGTGTACCGAATCTGACAAAATTACCTCTTTATAGTAAATTCATCTGAATGGGAGGCACTCCAAAGAAAATGGAATACATATCTTGAACTTATGTATTTTAAAGTTCATGGTCTACTTCAGATTATATATCATGGCCAAGGACTATTATTACACAGGACGTGCGCATCCAGATCCCTGGGTCCGCTAGCCGAGGCCAGTCCAGTGCAGGGTTGCCACTCCTAGTGTTTTCCCACTAGATCTATTATTTTTGCCTCAATCTAGTAGTCTAGTGGTTTTTCGTCATGAATATCAAGAATCTAGTATATTATGAAGATCCTAATAAAAACGTTTAATTTTGCATTACGGAGCCAAATTCTTGGAGCCAGATGCTAGACTGAAAAAGTTTGAGCCAAACACAGAAAAATAGTGCCAGATCAGGCACCAAAAGTGCTAAATTGGCAACCCTGCCTACTCATCACGCAACCATCCTACAAAGTACAAAATATAGCAGGCTGTCACGCTCGCGTCGAAGTTTGTATGTTTTCGCAAAATGTTATTTTTCTGCATCATTTCTGTTTAAAACTTCTCGAATTATCCCATGAAAGCATGATTTGTCATTCAGAGGTTTTGAAAATTAGCTATAACACATTCACACGTAGTGACGTACAGTTACTATGAATTGAATGTATATCATCATACGAACTCCATAGAAATTGTCAGTCAAATTATTTCTTTGTCGCGGCTCGTGCCGCTTAAATTCTTCTTATCGGCTTAAGAAACCTGCACAGCGAAGCTATAGCGATAATCCCATACCACACTCCTGGTCATATGGCCATTTCCCGAAGGTTGAGTGTGGTTTGAATTTTCCGCCAAAATCATCGGAAATTTAAAATTCCCGGCTCTGTGCAGGCATGCGCATTGTCGACCCCACCTCCCCCTCCCTATCCCCTCCCTTCTTACCCGGCTAGCTCGAGCCGGACGTCGCGTCACTTCAATGAGAAATGAAGGCTTCGCCTGTGGGAGGAGGGAGGGACCCTAAATCTGTGCAGGTTTCTTAAGCCGATAAGAAGAATTTAAGCGGCACGAGCCGCGACAAAGAAATATTATCGGCTGAAAGAAACCTGCACAGCGAAGCTATGCATGAGACGAAGACAGGTGGGAGGAGAGGTGAAGCCTGAATCAAACCGTTATTACGTGTGTCTTTCCTATGGGAGACTTATTCATTTTATCACTCAGTAGAGGGGAGACAGAAACGTCAAGTACCCACGCCGAAGAATGTGACATGCACAACATTGCACTGTTCACACAATGCGTAAATTATACGAAATTTGTATCCTGTTCAACGGTTCCTGGCCCCTCCCCACTCCTCGGTCGCCCTTTGCCCCCTCCACTTTTTTGAGATGAGAGGGGTGGAGCCGTTTCCATGGCGACACATGGGACAGGGGCGACCGAGTGGTAGAGACACCGTGTCCTCAAGGGAGTCGTCGATGTCCAGTCCCTAGGTCCCGCACCCGCTCCACAGAGTGGGTGCGGAGAAACTCCAGCGACCGGCGTAGGGCCCCCGACCGAAGCCAGGGACGCAACAACCTGTGGAGTGCTGAGGGTATCGGCCCGTGCAGGTCACGCGGGAGAAGCAGTATGCTCCTGTCGACCTCCCGTACCAGCCGTCGGCGCCCCAAGCGGCTCAGTGGAAGGGCTGGGGTCGCGAAGTTGAGGCAACCCCCCCCCCCGCCACCGAAGGAGGGAGGACGTGTGAGAGAAGCACGCTCTTTTGGCGCAGGGGAGCACCCGAAGAGCGCTGACTGTGTCCCACTCAATCCCGAGCCAATAAAGTCTCTGTGTGGGAGCAAGGGCAGACCCGTCCCAGTCCACCCCGAACTCCACGTCCGCCAACACACTCAGAGCCACTGAGATGTCGGCCGATGCACCCTCCCCGGTGGGCAAATGCATCAACTAGCCGTCTAGGAACATGAGTGTGGAGACGCTTGCTTCCGTCCAACGTACGCCTACCACTCTCACTAGTTTCGTGAAGATCCTCGGGGTAAGCGAGAAACCGAAAGGGAGTATGCGAGGCCAAGTTCGTTTCCGAGCGACCTCGTCCGTGGGCGTTAGTCAAGAGGCTTCGTCCTGGGTGAAGACGTTCCCTGAGCGTCTCCCACGAAGACGGGCCTGGACCCTCGGTATGTATCCAACTCACCCCAAGTCTTCCCGCGGGAAGTTCTCGAAGCCCGTGGCGAGCGTCTTCATCCAATAGTGTGCTATGGCAATTTGTGACGTCTCATCACCCACAAGCGGACTTCTATATGTTTAATACCTAGTGACATCATGTGATTATACTGTGACGTCACCGGATTGATCATGGCGCCATAGGATCGTCTCGTGACGTCACAGGGACAAATTGACGTCATAGGACTACATGGTGACGTCAATTTATCACAATGACGTCATCTTATCATACCGTGACATCACTGAGTCACAGTGAGCGTTGAAATAAATTTTGACATGGTAAAATTCTGGACCATCATGACTGTAGATTAAATTAAGTTGAATAGGAAAAGTCATGTTCATTTCGACCTAAGTCACAGTGAGCGTCGAAATTAATTTTAACATGGTAAAATTCTCGACCATCATGACTGTAGATTAAATTAAGTTGAATAGGAAAAGTCATGTTCATGTTGACCTGAGTCACAGTGGGCGTTGAATTAGTTTAACATGGTAAAATTCTTGACCATCATGACTACAGATTAGCTTAAGTTGAATAGGAAAAGTCATGGTCATTTCGACCTAAGTTACAGTGAGCGTCGAAATTAATTTTAACATGGTAAAATTCTCGACCATCATGACTGTAGATTAAATTAAGTTGAATAGGAAAAGTCATGTTCATGTCGACCTGAGTCACAGTGGGCGTTGAATTAGTTTAACATGGTAAAATTCTTGACCATCATGACTACAGATTAGCTTAAGTTGAATAGGAAAAGTCATGGTCATTTCGACCTAAGTCACAGTGAGCGTCGAAATCAATTTTAACATGGTAAAATTCTCGACCATCATGACTGTAGATTAGCTCAAGTTGAATAGGAAAAGTCATGTCCATTTCCACCTGAGTCACGGTGAGCGTCGAAATTAATTTTAACATGGTAAAATTCTCGACCATCATGACTGTTTTTTTTTTTTTTTTTTTCTCCAAGGTCAAGGCATTTTATTTATGTAATACCTAGCACTTTGCGCCAACTTAAACTATACTATTTAAAACTGATTTTCCTCTTCTCATTACACTAAATGATTGTAGTTTCTTTGAACTAATTTATACTCATTTTAACTAACACTAGACTCCCTAAGTCTAAAGTTCTTTTGTGTTTTACTTGGGGGTGGAACATCAGGTAAGTCATCTTTAAACTCAAGCCAAGTGAAGTTGATAAGAGGTTGGCTGTGGCTCATGAGAAGGGCTGGGTGGTGTTTTTTTTTTTTTTTTTTTTTTTTTTAAGAAACCTGGAAGGAGGGTGGTGCCGTGAGGCGTTAGAAGACCATTGAAGCTCGGAGGTATGGGGCTGCCGAGGCCTGATGATCCTCGGGGAGCCACCTTCCGTATGATAAGACACGTCCCCTTGTCCTCCAAGAGGCCCGGGTTCTTACCACGGACGACTTGAGGACGTATGGGGAACGGAGTACGAGTGGAAAAGGTCAAAGTCTACGCCTAGGGCCTGACAAAGAAAGTTATAAGGCGTTAAAGGACCATTATTGGTCGAAGGTATGGGGCTGCCGAGGCCTGATGACCCTCGGGGCGTCACCCTCCGTATCATAGGACACGTCCCCTTGTCCTCCGAGAGGCCCGGATTCTTACCACGTACGACTCGAAGACGTATGGGGAACGGATTACGAGTGGAAAAGGTCAAAGTCTACGCCTAGGGCCTCACAAAGGGAGCCATTAAGGCGTTAGAGGACCATTATTGGTCGGATGTATGGGGCTGCCGAGAGGCCTGATGACCCTCGGGGGCACCCCCTCCGTACCATAGGACACGTCCCCCTCTCTTCCGAGAGGCCCGGGTTCTTACCGCGGACGACCCGAAGACGTATGGGGAACGGATTACGATCGTATAAGGTCAAAGTCTACGCCTAGGGCCTGACGAAGCAAGCTATGAGGCTGTTAGAGGACCATTGATGACCGGAGGTTTGGGGCTGCCGAGAGGCCTGATGACCCTGGGGGGCGCCACACTCCGTACCATAAGACACGTCCCCCTGTCTTCAAAGAGGCCCGGGTTCTTACCACGGACGGCCTGGAGACGGGGACGTATTGCGATCGTATATGGTCAAAGTCTACGCCTAGGGCCTGATACAAACCGTGAGGCAATAGAGGACCGATGATGGTCAGAGGTATGGCGCTGCCGAGAGGCCTGATGACCCTGGGGGGCGCCACACTCCGTACCATAAGACACGTCCCCCCCGTCTTCAAAGAGGCCCGGGTTCTTACCACGGACGGCCTGGAGACGGGGACGTATTGCGATCGTATATGGTCAAAGTCTACGCCTAGGGCCTGAAACAAACCGTGAGGCAATAGAGGACCGATGATGGTCGGAGGTATGGCGCTGCCGAGAGGCCTGATGACCCTGGGGGGCGCCACCCTCCGTACCATAAGACACGTCCCCCTGTCTTCCGAGAGGCCCGGGTTCTTACCACGGACGGCCTGAAGACGGGGACGGATTGCGATCGTATATGGTCAAAGTCTACGCCTAGGGCCTGATACAAACCGTGAGGCAATAGAGGACCGATGATGGTCAGAGGTATGGCGCTGCCGAGAGGCCTGATGACCCTGGGGGGCGCCACACTCCGTACCATAAGACACGTCCCCTGTCCTCCGAAAGGACCCGGGTTGTTTACCAGGGACGGCTCGAAGACGGGGACGGATTGTGCTCGTATAAAATCAAAGTCGAAGAATGAGACAAACCAGCAGCCAAGCGGAAAGCGATAAAACTAACAGACGATTAACCAGCAGGAAACGGGACCGCCTGCTCCCATGTGGGCAGCGAGTTAACCACTCGGTCCCGTTTCCGCGATCTAAGTGACGCGACGTCCGGCTCGAGCTAGCCGGGTAAGAAGGGAGGGGATAGGGAGGGGGAGGTGGGGTCGACAATGCGCATGCCTGTACAGAGCCGGGAATTTTAAATTTCCGATGATTTTGGCGGAAAATTCAAACCACACTCAACCTTCGGGAAATGGCCATATGACCAGGAGTGTGGTATGGGATTATCGCTATAGCTTCGCTGTGCAGGTTTCTTTCAGCCGATAATGGTGCACTTGGTATTTGTTTATAGTACGTTTGCGCGATTGATTGGTTACATTAGTACATAGATGTTTGCAGGACGGTTGAGGCTTGTATTATCCGAATCATTAGTTAGTGTACATTTTTAAGTGCAGAATCGTAAAGAGCAATGCAACAACAGTCTTGCATACAAGTGACGAGTTTAGCTCAGTTTGGATTATTATTGCACCATCAAAGGCAGTATTAGTATACAGTTTTCTAACTTCAAAATGTTTTCATGTGTATGTTGCGTAATATAATTCGAATCTAGTAGTTTTTTTTTCAATGTAGTAGTTTTTGGCAAGCTGTCTAGGTTTTATTCATTTTCCTCAGTGGCAACACTGGTCCAGTGTGCTACTAGCAATGGAGGTGTTAAGGCTTTGTTACCCCGTCTTTCCCGCGTGGCTGCATTTAGAAGTGGATTGTATTTGTTTATATAGGTTTTTCCTGATTTTGTGTATTCAAAATGCCGAATAAGTGTGGTGTTGTGAACTGCAACGGTAATTATAACAGGTGCAGAGTGTTTCGACTGCCAAAAGACCGTTATAAAAAACAGAAGTGGATTGATGTGCTGCCACCACGCAAGAACTTTGTTGTTGATTATGACAATTTTTTTCATTTGTGAGAAACACTGGGGTCCCATTACGCCGTCTATCAAATTGCCTGGTAGTTCTACGCGACCTGTGATCCCTCCCAGTGTCTTCAATGTGCCTGCTTCATGTCTGCCATCTTCTAAACCTGTACCTCGCCCGGCGAAGGCCGAAGACGCAACTGAGGCATTTTCTTCAGAAAGATACGATTACTTCATTTGATGCTTTTAAACCTGAACGTGACCTACAGAAGCAGTACAAGAACTTAATTATTTCAAGATAGGAAGAAAGGTTAGTGTGTCTGTTCATGACAGAAAATTTCAGTGAGTGCAGACTGTCTTTGATTGTCGAAAACATGCCCACGTTGTGTAGCCCACTGATCTGCCGTGCATTCAAGAAGGGCATTAGTGTACCACTGGGTTAGACACTTCATCCCAACAATGGTTTGAGGTCGTATGGTCAGTTCGCCGAAGCTGTGCGCTTAGCAATTAACTATGACATCCTGTTTAACAAAAAGATTGAGATTATTGTCACTCTTCTTCAAACCCACACGTCAGCCTGTGTAAACACCGAGAATGAGAAGAAGCTGGTATTTTTGACACGTCAGTTGGGACTTTTATCACAGAAACAGTTTTCCATGAATGATTGTTTTGCTCTTGAATTATACCCCAAGTGTAGTTATGAACAGCTCGGAGACTTTTTGGTGCTGCCATGGAAACGTAAGCTGCAGTACATCACTTCATCTATTGACAAGGATCAGGTGATGAGGGAAACATTTGCCAAAGTGAAGACACTGCAGCAGAAGAATGTATTTCTCTTGATAGATGAAGTACGGATTCAGCCAACTGTTGCATTTTCTGGTGGAGTTCTGAGTGGCATGGCAGTGAAGAAGCCAGACTGCAAGGCCACTTCTATGCTATGTATTATGATGAAGTCGCTGCACAGAGGGTCTAGTATTATGATTTCTGTGACACCCGTCCACAAACTCACAGCAGCATACCAGCTTGAGCATGTGAAGGAGGCGGCAGCTGATGTTGAGAGGGCAGGTGTGTGTGTCATCGGGTCTATCACAGACAACCACAAGATAAACCAGCAGTACTGTAAGCTGTTTGATTTTCCGGGTGATTGCCGTGCCACAGCCAAGCATCCTCTTGACAAAGAGCACGTCTGGTTTCTCCTTTTTGACATAGTGCATTTTCTGAAGTGCATCCGCAACAACTGGATCAGTGAGAAGTGCCAGAAGATCAGTCTTGACAATAAAACAACAGCATCATTTGCTGACATCAAGGAACTGTATGAGTCAGAGAAAGGCAGTATTCTGAAGACTACTCCCCTCACTAAATTTGCTGTCAACCCCTTACGATTTCAACTACAAAATGTGCAGCATGTCTTGAAGGTCTTTAATGAAAAGGTTGTGGCTTCATTGAAGCTCAGAGGATGTCATGACACTGCAAAGTTCATCCAAATCACCCTCAACTGGTGGAATTTAGTGAATATATCTGAGATATATCTGAGAAGGGGCAAGATCAGCACATGAACAATCCATCTCGAGCTGTTCAGTATCCCCAGTCAACCAGCCTGCTGAATTTCCTGAAGATTTTCCAAGAGGCTTCTTCAGGACATGGAGCAAATCGAATCAAGTGTTTCACCCATGACACCAAGAATGCACTAGTACAGACTATGCAGGGACTGATTGCCGTTTGCCGCTACTTGTTCAGAAACGCTGATTTCCTTTATGTCCTGCGTGAGATCCAGAGTGACCGGCTTGAGGGGGAGTTCTCAGTCTACCGTCAATCAACTGGTGCAAACTCTTTCATGACCACTGGGGATGTGTTCTCCGCATGCAAGCAGCGCCTCACGAGGTATGCTGCCGTAAACCTCCAGTCCATCGATGTCCACCCTGTGTCGAAGGAACATACCTGCTTGGGGACTGCAATTGACCTAGAGGATGCAGCCTCTATTGAGAGGTGCACCACAGATGTGACACTGACTGTGAATGAAGAGTGCAGTGTAGCCTGTGTGGCGGGGTGGCTTGAGACGAAGTGTGCGGACGATGTGGTCTTCAGTGCCGAGGAACCTCTTGTGACCAGTGACGTTAAGGACTTTATCGAGACAGTGTCCAGAGGTTTCCTGACAACTCCACATGTGTGCACTTTTGACCTTGTCAGATGTGGACTGTGTTTCATCAAGGAAGCCCATCACCGTTCCTGCTGCCAGAAAAGACTGGTGGAGATCTTGTCGACACTGGCCAGCTTCAGTGGGATTGACATTGACTGTCCCAAGATGATCTGTCGTCTGGCAAATGTTCTTCTGAATGGATTCCACAACCTAGAGAAAGACCAGCAGAAGAATGCAGTCCTTTTCCAGACCTCTGTAAAGAAGGCGCTCGCTGATTAATCGCTGCAGTCTGGTAAGCTTTTGCTTTTATGTTTATTTGTTCCTTTAAAGTGTCCACCAGGGTTGGCTGATTTAAATCATGATTTTAATCAGTTGATTTATTTTTTAAAAACATCAGTGATTTAAATTGATTTTTGTATTATGCTTTGGAAATTGAAATGGCATGAATAAAGTTAAGACACTGGGCTTTATAATCAAATTTTATTATTGTATTAAGAAGTTACAGAAATTATGAACATAATTTTTATTATTGTAGCATATGGAAGTATAGAATTGACAAAAAATAGAAATTACATACCTTGCAAGTTTGCAAAAAGAAATTGTTTTGTAGTTGAATATATAAGAACAAAAAATCATTATTTGCATTTACATTTGAGAAAATCATTATTTACATTAATCATTATTTACATTTGAGTTCATTGTCTTGAAAAGGAAGACCAATTTGGCTGCCTTCTCATTACCAAGGCAGTTCCTTAATTTTATGTGTATAAGTCCATAGGAGGAGAAAACTCTCAACTCCTGATGATGAGGCTACTGCAGTTAGGAGTTGATGCACTGATAATAGAATATCTTGGTCACAGACTCAGTAAACTTGAACGCCTGGAAAGGAGGTGATTTTGCCTGAAACTTCATAATGACAGGAACAAGTGTTGTATATTTCTCATTAGCATACTCCATAGTAATATTCACCTCTTCTGCACTGAGCATTTATTCTTGAAGTGCTGGATGAAGCATGTTGGCAAGTATGTGAGCTTTGGTGATAAAGTGTTCATACCTTTTTTCCGCCAGTTTTTCAGCTTGCTTATTGTTTGTGAAATGGCTAAGTAATTTCTTCCAAACATCTACTGCTTGAGCAATAGTGCACTTGTCACTCTGTACCTCATCCAGAGCCTTTGCTATTGGCTTCAATCGATCCAGTAATTCCTCAGCCGAATGTTTTAGGCCTAAATTTGATACTTTGTTTATTACTTCAGTATCAATAGCTTCCCTGTTGACTTCACAGATCTTCATTAGAATTGGCCAGTTATTTATATAGGCCTTGAGCAGTCATGGGCGTTGCGATAAGTAAAGCGATAATATCGCTTTAACCGAAAATTTATCGCTTTCATATTTCCCGCAATTAATCCAGCGATAAAGTAGAAGACAAAAAACCGTTACGGCGGGAGGTTACAGGCTCATTGTTACGCGGCAAACAGATATGGTGTTTTAAGTGTAAAAAAGAGGTTTTTAAATGCATAAGTAGCAAAAATAGAGTATTTTTGGATTTATCGCAGGATTTATCGCTTTAAGGTGTCTTGGAAATTTATCGCTTTATTGTTATAGGACTAATTTATTGCTTTATCATTATCACTTTATTGCAAAATTTATCGCTGCCCACCACTGGCCTTGAGACAGTCTGACATTGTGTTCCACCTTGTGTCCCGGGGCATGACTAGACACTGACCACCTTCCTGCCGATACTTTGAAGCAGCATAATGATTAGTTCTAAAATATTTAACTACATGGACCACATGTTGTTTTACATTATCAATCTCAAGGTCATGAGCCAGTAGATTTAGTAGGTGTGCTGCACATCCATATGTGAGGACGCTATGCTCAGGTTCACTCGATTCCTCCAAGACTTTTCTCATCTTGGTGACATTTGCTGCATTGTCTGTCACAACACTTCCAATGTGACAACCAAAATCTTGTTCAGCCTTCTTGATTGAATTTTGTACAAGTTGTAGAAGATATTCAGCAGTGTGAGGTTTCTTTGCTGTGTCTATTGTGTCAACTAAATAAATCTGACCTGTGGATGTTGTTAGAGTGACACATATTATGGGCTCATTATGGAAGTTAGCCCACCCATCAATTGAAAGACATACAGTTTCATTATTCAGGTCATCTGTACACTTTTTATATTCCTTTTCATACACAAGATCCAAGTACTTATCAGCAGTATCTTTTTGATGGAGGAATATAACCTGGTCTCAGGTTCAGAACCATCTTGAGAAACTGAGGATACTGAACAAGATGAAATGGTGAATTTGTAGCAAATATAATTCTTGCAACTTCTTTGTCGAGATTTTCCTTTTGAGAGGCTTAAGTTTTTATGATAAATCTGTCCAGAGATGTTGATGACTTTCTTTTAGATGAAAATGATTTAGCAGAAGTGGCGCCTGTGTAGGAGTCTCATAGTGACCTTTTTAATGGTGGAGTCAGGTTTGCAGATAATTCAAGTGTAGCCGATGATGAAGGGATTGAAGCTGTTGATATAGATCCTGAAATGGAAACAATTTTTTTTAGCATATTGCATAATTTATAAATGAATGAATACATTGTGATTTAGGCTACTTTTGAGTACAGTAGTTATTTTTTTAGATGATGATCATATTCACACAAGCCACTAAATTATTTGGAAATAATTAACAGGATATGAAATAGGTGGGCTTGGAATTCAGCCCACACAGGATTCAGTCCACTTTTAAATTCACTAAAAATAATGGGCTGAATTCCAATGGAACCTATGAAATATATTACACAATGTTGAATGAAATGAATAACAATCATCTAGGCCCCAAAGTTGACCAGATACAGTGTATTATAGTGATATAGTCATTACCCAAATTTAGAAGTAATGAAATTGAAGTATCATCTCTTTAGGCTTTCACATTTTTATTGCACATGCTCTCCATTGTTCACCAAATTTATATAGTTGCATATGAAAAGGGAGAAATGCACACAATATAAGTAAAATTATTTACCTGGGTCATCAATTTCTTCTGTATGCTGTGGCTGACCTTGTCATTTATCTCTGTGAGATTTTAATCATGACACAATGCCCTGTAGAACCTGGCTGGAGTCTTTGCATTTAGCTCGGTACCCTTTGCCAGAAGTTGTTGGTAGTTTTTCAAAATAATTCCAGACAGGATCATTTTTTCTGCCTGAAGGAACCACTCTGCCAGGTCCAGAAGACATCCTTCCTGATTGATTCCAAAACAGCAACTGACTCACTGAGAAGCTGCTTACCTAGAACAAGTTTCAACAAGAATCTTGTTGAAACTTGCTGTGGGCAGCACAGGCTGCACATGTAGGCTTATACCGTTCCTTGTATACTTGTGGCAAGTCTATATAACACTGCTCCTTATATTGATATGCTAAAAATGTCCTTTAGCAATCAGATCACATATCAGATAGCAATCCCACAATATTTAAAATCTATATAAAAAAAATTATATTGAAATAGAATAAATCTGATTTAAATAAAAATAAAAAAAATTATATTTTTGAAAAGGATAAAAAAAAAATTGCCTACCCTGGTGTCCACTAACCTCATACAATAATACCTGTTAAGTCCAGCTAAAATTGGTATTTCAAAGCATAACAGTGCCTTAAAAATAGTTTCTTATTTCACTATAAAAGTATATTAACTTATACTGCATTGAATAAGTCAATAGTTGATATATTTGCCCTATATACAATGTTAGGTTTCTAGTTTTGATATATTTGTCCAATATAAAATGTTAGGTTACAAAGAAAGCAATGGCCTCCGCTAGCGGAGCCAGGAATCTGGGAGGGCACGTCCTGTGTAATAGTAGTCCTTGATCATAGCTAATAAACGGAAGCTGAGAGATGCATAGCTGGAGATGGAGGAATTCAAGCCATGATTGGCAAAGGTAGATGGAGATCTAACAAAAGCTTATTGTCTGACGTGTCAGAAAACCTTTGCAAGCAATCTGACGACGGTTAAAAGACACATATGTTCCGTTTAACAACTCTTAACCTTACGTATTTGCTACATGTTAGGCATACATGTTTGGGGCACATTAATTGTTGACGCACGATCTTTTACTCTCCCCAAGACATTATATGGTTGATTAGTATTATTTATATCCATTTTCTTTCTCACCCAATGGTTAGAAAATGGTAGCTGCAGTGAAACTACAGACTTTCCTATGTTTGTACACATTTAAAGGCTAACTGGTAACTGTTCATCCACACAAGCGAGGAATCGGCGGCACCCCAGGTGAGCACCAGCGTTGCCGTTTCGTGGAAATATCGCTCATGGTGAGGGAATCTAGCGAGTGTTGGCAACTGGCGTGGATAACGTGGACGGATTTCTACAGTGTGGAAAAATATTTCCACATTTTCTATCTGCTTTGGGGCCTCTAGCTTATTGTGTGCAAAGTTATGTTTAGTTAATGTTATATGTAAAATGTATTGCTGATAACCAAATTTTCCATAAAATACCTATATCTATACACTAACAGTCGTAAAATTGCAATGATACAAGAGAAGGGTGCTTAGCAGAGGAAGATAACATGGTCAAGGTGTAGGTTTGTGAGGTCCAGTTATTCAGCTGAAACGGAGAGAGTAACATATTGCTTCTTCTACAGGTGTCGCAACTTAAGGTATGTGAAAATGAGGTAAATAATGATGGACCAAGTGAAGAGCTTTTCCATACAGAGGATAACCTAAATACAGAAAATCAGCAGAATGAATCAGAAAATACTAGTAATGACGACCAAAATGAGATAAACAATGATGGACCAACTGAAGAGCTTTTCCATACAGAGGATTCCCTAAATACAGAAAATCAAGAGAATGACCCAGAAAATACTAGTAGCGACGACCAAAGTGTGCTACGTTTTTATGAGCCAAATGACGAGTTTCCGATCCATACAGTAAAAAATCTTAGCGAAGACTATGTCAGTAGTACTGGGGTAAACCCTGACAGAGATTTCCTCAGTGACAGTGATACTGATCAAGAAAATACCGTAGAGAATCCATATACTACCTCCTCAGACTCGGATCCCTCTTCACAATCACAAGTGCCAGAATTTGAATACGACGGTGACTATGACAGTGATAGGTCAGACAACTCTTTAAGACCCTTTAAAAGGAGGAAATATTAGGTGAGTTTTGTTCAGTAAAATAATTATGTTACTTTATTATCATTTACCTTATTAGGGAAAGAATTAGCGGTATTCTAATATTCATCGGTTTATAATAGTATATACTTCAATAGTATTATTTATATGTGCTTTCTTTCTCATCTAATGTTTAGAGAACTCTGTTGGTGGCACTCCTATTCCACATTGTTGTGTATGTCCGTTATGCCGATAGAAATTCCGTCAATCACAAACATGGAATAGCTTAGTCACTGTTCAGTTTTCGATCAAAGAAAACGTGTGGAAAAAATAGGGTGTGGAATTCTGGCAACGCTGGTGAGCACAGTGGCAAACTAAATGGCAGTGCACACAGTGTAGCTACAAGACAATCGGTTTGGATAGCAAAATATTTTCATTAAAATCATCGGTCTATTTATAGTTTCACCCAACCAACGATTTTGATATGTGGCTTATGTGTTTCTGGTGAGAAATGTTGTGATATGAACGATGGTGTATATCATTTCCGTCGCAAATGCGTACTTTTCAAGTAATTAAATATTAAATTTATGCACTTATGCCTAAATCTCCCCAACGATTTGGGGGAACCTGTGGGAAAACGGGGTTTTTGGGTGGGGAGCACTAATAAGTTATATAAGAACACTAAAAAAATCATATAAGAACACTAAAAAATCATATAAGAAAACAAATTTCGGTCAATTTATAGTTTCACCCAACCAACGAATTTGTGATATTTGTTGTGTATTCAATGATGGTGTACATCATTTCCGTCGCAAATGCGTACTTTTCAAGTAATGAATTATTGAAGTTATGTTAGGTTGGTTAGGTTAGGTTTGGCTAGGTTAGGTTTGGTTAGGTTGGGTAAGGTTAGGCTAGGTTAGGTTAGGTTTGGATCGTAAGAGGCGAGAAGAAAGGGACGGGGATTGGGACTAGGCATCCTTCTCCTTGTAGCCCCACAGGGTACATTCCTAAACGAAAAAGTAAAGGCATAAGAGGGTCTGGGAGTTTTCCGACCAGCACCCTAAGGTTTGGGTCTTTTAATGTGCGTGGATGTGGTACAGATGAGAGTAAAAGGGAAGAGATAGGTAGTATGTTTGTGAGAAGAAAGATGGATGTGTTGGTTTTGAGTGAAACTAAGTTGAAAGGGAAGGGTGAGTGTAAGTGGGAGGTTATCAGGAGTGAAGAAAGGGCGAGGGAGGGAAGGGTGGCTATTCTAGTAAGTGAAGAGATAGGTAAACGTGTAGTGGAGTGGAAGGAGGTTTCCTCAAGGATAATGTGGATGAAGGTGAAACTGGGAAAGGAGATGTGGGTCTTTGTAAGTGCATATGGGCCTGACAGTGAGAAGAGTGTAGAAGAAAGGGAGGCCTTTTGGATAGATTTAAATGAGTGCATAGAGGATTTAGGAAGAAATGTCAATGTAATAGTACCGGGAGACCTTAATGCTAGGGTAGGAAATGGTCCAATCAATGGAGTGGTTGGGAAATGTGGAGTTCCAGGAAAGAATTGTAGTGGAGAGTTGATGGTGGAAATGTGTCTAGAAAGAGAGTTGATGATAGCAAATACAGTGTTTCGGAAGAAAGTCAAGCATAAGTACACATGAGAGAGGGTGGTGGAGGGAAGGGTGGTAGAGCGCTAAAGGATTATGTAGTGGTAAATAGGATTATGATAGGAAGAGTTAAGGATGTACATGTGCTAAGGGGAGAGGGTGGGGGAATATCAGATCATTTTTTGGTGGAAGGTAAGTTGAGAGTGGAGGATAGATGGAGAAAGAGGAAAGGGACAAAAGGTAGGGAGATTCTTAGAGTGAACTCTTTAAATGAAAAGGAGAAGGAGTACGAAAAGAAGCTGAAGGAGGAGTGGGAGGGAGTGAAGGATAGAGTAGAGCTGGGTGTGGAGGAGGAATGGGGATGGTTCAAGGAGGGAGTCATAAAGTGTGCAAGGATGGTGTGTGGAACAAGAAGGACAGGAGGAAATAGAAGAAAGGGTAGTGAATGGTGGGATGAGGTAACAAAGAAGGTTGTAGAAGAGAAAAAGCGAGCTTTCACAGATTGATTACAAAATAGGATGAGGGAATCATATGAGAGGTACAAAAAAAAAGAAAAGAGAAGTAAAACAAAAGGTAAAGGAGGCAAAGAGAAGAGCAGATGTGAAATGGGGTAAGAGTATGACAGAAAATTTTGAAAGTAATAAAAAGATGTTTTGGAAAGAAATTAAGAGAGGAAGAGGAGGCGAATCAAGTAGAGAAGAAAAGGTAAAAGGTGCAGATGGAGAGATGATAATGGAAGAGAATGCAGTAAGGGGAAGATGGGCAGAATATTTTAGGGAGTTGCTAAATGTGAAGGAGGATAGGGAGGGAAAGATAGCTGCAGTGGGAAATGCGAAGAAAATGAGAGTGATGAGTGAGGAGAATTAAGGAAGGATGAGGTGAAGGCAGTTGTTATGATGATGAAAGCAGGTAAGGCACCTGGTCTGGATGGATGCCATGCAGAATGTCTGAAAAAGGGAGGTACAGTGATGGTGGACTGGCTGGTGAGGTTATTTAATGTTTGCTGGAGAGAGGGTAGACGTGGGGAACCTGGGCCCAAGGGCGAGGTCATGGCGACCAGCCGGGGCACGTTGGCCGGAAGACGCGGGCTAACCCCGCCCACCGTGGACCAGCAGTCAGACCACTCAAGCCAAATTTGGAGGGGTGCTATCTCACCCACAGGTTGAGGGCGGCCAGGGTTGCAGTGGAGTTCGACTTTCTCACAGTGCACAGTGATCGATTTGGTCCAAACTTGCCCCACAGGGAGAGAGTCGGTCAAAGTGCACAGCAAGGTAAACATGAGCAGCCTGAGTCCAAGGGCGTGGCAGTGGCACCCTTCCAAATTTGGGCCTTTTCACCCAGTAATCACCTTTTGGCCTCTGGCACCCATACCGTTGGCCTGAGTGGTGTCAAATTGGACTCCACGGCAGCCCTAGCCGCCCTCGACCTGTGGGTCAGATGGCGGGTAAATCGGAGCAGGTGACCAAAATGACCCAAAATCCAAAAAATCTCAAAGGATTAACCCCATAAATTTAGCCGAAAACCTCCTCTTAATGTAGCTGCACGCCGTACGGAGCCAACCGGCAATCGGGAAGTGGCCCACTAATTTGCCGCAAAGGGAGAAGAGCTCTCGTTTGCACATTTCATCCGTCACCTTCGGGATCTCGTTCCCTCTCCTGAACATCAGCGTTCCGGCCCCGTTCCTTTCCAGTCGCAGTCCCAACACTGCTCCTCCCTCCAACGGCTCCGGCTCCTTCGCTGTCAATCCGTACCGAGCCAAATGTTCCACTACACTCGACGATGATATTACGTTATCGTCCACCAGTATGTCGTCGAGGTACAAGTCAGTGCCCTTCTTCATCGTTTCAGTCTTCTCCAGTACCGTCTTCAGGATTCTCGGGGCCGAGCTGAGCCCAAAACCCAGTCTCGTTAAGCAGTAATTCTCCCTTTGTATTTTACTAGCTGGTACTTCTATAGCTTCTTCTCCACGTGAATTTGCAGGTAAGCCGTCCACAAGTCTACAACCGCGGACGCCCCCTTCCTTCGGCGCCACCTGCGTAGGGTCTCGGTACACACGTCTACAAAATCGTCGCCAGTATGACACTTCACAAACTGGTTCAGCTCTCGGAAATCCAGCACCGGTCGTACCACTGCCATCAAGGGAAGGATTCCGCCCTCCACTGGTTCCTCCCAGGGACTCCAGATTCCCTCCTCGATCCAGCGCTCCACTTCAAGGTCAAAGACCTCCCTCACCCCCTCTCTGAGGGTCCGCGCGTAACAGTCGACTTTGTTCTTCAAGACGGGCAAGCGTTCCTTCGGATACCACTCTACTTCCCACTTCTGGCCATCAAATTCCGCCAGGAAGTCCTCGTCCTCAATCGTGCATGGCGTCGCCCTCTCGACAGGGTCGAGCCTCGGGGCAGCACCGCCCTCCTCGGCTCCCATTGCCACTCCTACGTCCACACCCGGCCTCAGTCGGGTCTTCATCCTCCCTTCTGAGTCCCGCCTCATTCCAATCCGTACGAGCCCACCGATAAACGTGACTTCTCCAAGCTGGGCAATTCCGTCCATTCCCTCTAGAATCGTTCTGATGACTAGCACTCTTAGTCGTATCGGGATACCCTCTACTATAATTTCAATTTCCTGGTCGCCTTCGCATATCGTCTCTCTCCCGTCGACTACTGTCAGGGCCACATCTCCCTGTCTGAACTCTTGAACTACGTCGGTCCTCACGATCGTGGTTGAACAGCCTGAGTCTATCAGCGCCCTCGCGCGTCTCCCTCTCACCCAGATATCCACGATCGGCATACGGCTGAACGATGTCCTTACATTTCCTCGGCGGCCCCCTGCATGGTGGCCGCCGATCTCCCGTTTCCCTGACTGCAATTTCGGGCCATATGCCCTGGCTGATTGTATGAGTAGCAGACAAGCTCTACCTCCGTACAGTCCCTCACAAGGTGACCCAGTCGCCGACACTCGTAATAACGGACCCGAGACAGCCCACGCCATCCGTTGTAGTCACCCCCGAGCTCACCCGTTTTCCTTTCTCGTGGGGTTTCATCCAGATGCCTGCCTCCCGCTGTTCCGGCCTGCGCCCACTCTCCCGCCACGGGCTGTATCCTCCTTTGTGGCTTTTCTTTGGCTACGGCGCCCATCAGCCCTCCATCCTTAACCTTAGTCAGGAGCCAGGCGCGGGCTATCAGTTCACCCATGTCTGCCTTCGCTGCATTTTCCATTTCCTGCAGCCCAGTCGATATGCGATCCGGAAAACCATTCACGAAAACTATTCTCACTACCGTCTCCAGGCGCCTTCGAGATTAACCAGGCCCGCCAATCTCCTGATGTCATTGGCGAACACGTCAACCTGTTCTCCTGTCCACCGCATTCGCTGTAGCTTACAGAACGCTTCGAAGGGGCTCTCACCGAAAACCTCCTGTAACCTTTCCTTCACCTTTTCCATATCCTTTCGATTTTCGGCCGTCATCTCCATGTAGACGGATAAGGCCACGCTCTCTAAATTTAGCGCGATGTAACTTGCCACGTCCTTTACTCCCGTTAATTTCGCGACCAACTCCGCCTTCGTAAGCCACACAGCGACGTCTCCATTGCCGTCAAACGGCCTTAGGGTCATACTGTTCATCTTGAACGGCTCGTCTCCACTCGTGGGTGCGGTCATCTCGGCGGTGCCTAGATAGCTTGTGGTACTTATTTGGGTGTCGATGATGCCGCTCCTTCGGTTGCTTCTGGGTGGGTCTTTACTCCTCCTTGGAACACTCACGCCACTGTACTTAATCTAATTCTAATCTAATTCCCTATCTCCTAACTACTAATACTAGCCCCACCGATCCTCGATGTGTCTCCCTCCTACTCACGTTCACTCAACCACCCACGCGCGGTCCTTCCCAGGCACTGTCCATCCACGCCGATGCGAGGGCACTCCCCCCTCTGGCGGGAAGTGGGATACCAAAGCTCGTGCCCTTTGACCACCCACCCCCACCCAATTGGGAGGGGGGTGCCAACCGCCCGTCCTCGTCCACGCCCATACACTCACACCACATTTTATAAAGTGTATATTATGATGCATCATCGTACATTGGACAGCTTAACACTGCATGCGAGTATTTTACTTTTATTGAAGAGGTTAGATAAAAAGGAAAAAGAGCAGAAGTACAAGGGGAAGCTGAGAGAAATGTGGGAGAAGGTGAAGGACAGAGCAGAGGTAGGAATGGAAGATGAATGGGGAGTGTTTTAAGGAGGGAGTGACAAGGTGTGCAAAGATGGTATGTGGTGAGTGGTGGGATGATGAAGTGAAGAATGTGGCAGAAGAAAACAAGTATTTAGGGACTAGCTGCAAAGTAGGATGAGGGAAACATACAGGTATGAGAGGTTTTAAAAGTAATAAAAAGATGTTTTGGAAGGAAGTTAAGAGAGGAAGGGTAGACGAGTTAAGTAGAGAAGAAAAGGCAAAAGGTGTAGATGGACATATATTAATGGACGAGAAATTAAGGGGAATATGGGTAGAGTTAGAGAGCTGTTGAATGTGGAGGAGGATTAGGAGGGATTGGCAGAAGTAGTGGGAGGCATTAAGAAAAAAAGTGATAGGAAAGGAAAATAGAAAATGAAAAAAGGTGAGGTGCAAGTAATTTTGAAAACATTGAGAGCATGTAAAGCACCTGGGTTAGATAGGTATCATGTGGAGTGTCTAAAGAAAGAAGGTAAAGTAATAGTAGACTGTCTAGTGAGGTTGTTTATTGTGTAAGGGAAGATGGAGTGCCAGAGGATTGGAGGAGTGTCTGTATAGTTCCACTTTACAAGGGGAATGGGGACAAATGTGATTGTAGTAGTTTTACGGGGGTCAGTTTGTCGAGTGTAGTTGGGAAGTCTCACGGGAGGTTTTTAATTGAGAGGATTAGGAGAGAAACAGAGGGAGTAATTGGTGAGGAGGAGTGTGAGTTTAGGAAAAGTAGGGGTTGTGTAGATCAGATTTTTGTGGTAAGGCAGATATGTGAAAAAGCTTTAGCAAATGGTAGTGGTGTTTTGTGGGCCTTTGTGGATTTGGGAAAGGCTTAAGACAAGGTAGACAGGAAGGCACTGCATTGCTGATATGTGGGATTGGGGGAAAGCTGTTCAGGGCAGTCAAAATTTTTTATGAGATTAGTAGAGCCTGTGTTAGAATTAAAAATGAAGAGAGCAAGTTATTTGAGGTAAAGGTGGGGCTGTGCCAAGGATGTGTCATGTCACCATGGCTGTTTAATGTATAAATGGATGGGGTGGTGCAAGAGTAATGGGCAGGGGACTGGAAATTATTAAAGAAAATGGAGAGAAGTGGAAGGTGAGCCAGTTGTTGTTTGCTGAAGACACTGTACTTGTGGCAGGGTCAGGGGGGATTACAGCAGTTAGGGATGAAGTTTGGGAAGATATGCGACAAAAGAAAGTTGAAGGTAAATATGGGTAAAAGTAAGGTGATTAGATGTATAAGGGAAGAGGATGGCAGTGAGTTGGAAGTACATTGTAAAGGAGAGAGGCCAGAGGAAGTTTACATTTTTAGGTATTTGGGTTCACATGTGGCAGGAGAAGGAGTGGAGGTAGAAGTGAATTGGGAATTGAGGGTAGCAAGTAAATGTCTTGGAGGATTAAAAGGTGTCATGAGAAATAGGCAAGTGAGAATGAATGCAAAGAGATTATATGAAGGGGTGATTTTGCCTATGACACTCTATGGTGGGCAGAGACTTGGAATTTAAAAGAGGCAGAGAGAAGCTTAAATGTGTTTGAAATGAAATATAAGAAGTATGGTAGAGGTTACAAGGTTGTATAGAGTGAGAAACAAGGAAGTGAGAAGGAGCACTGGGGTGGAAAAGGGGATGGCAGATACGGCTGATGAAAGAGTATTGGGATAGTTTGGACACATGGAAAGAATGAGTGAAGAAAGATTAGTAAAAGAGGTGTGTAAGGCAAAGGTGGATGGAGTGAACTTGAAGGGGTGACCGAGGTTGAGATGAATGGGGTGAAAGGGGTGTTGGGCAAGAGGGAATGTCTGTTGAGCAAAGAGGGGATAGTGAAGGAGAAATGGATGCGTGGAGAAAGATTTTGTATAGATGATACTGTGATGCAAGGATGGGAGAAGGCAGGGGATGGGGGGAGTAGGGAGTGGTTATGCATGAATGATATTTTGACACTCCTCAAAGGGATATCTCCCTGTCTTCTCTATTTTCAGCATGAGGGGATGGGAAGAGGGATCACTGATTAAGTGCAGCAGTCTTGCTGTAGATGTACTTTGTCTTCCTTCCTGCATTGCTTCTGACCCAGGGCAGTGGGTGGGATACAGGAATGACCCCCTCATGCATGAGGAGCTAAGATGAGAGGGAGGAAAAGGTGGTGAATTGGAGTGGGTACATGCCCTTTAACTCAGTTACCTTCCTTTGAAGCGAACTTTATATATTGGTATATACAGGTAGATAGTTAACTAAGAATACAAGTGCACCACTTACAATTGTATCTTAAACGACATGACTTGTATCACTTATTTGAATCAGATAAGTGAGTTGAACTAAATTAACCTTCCTTGAATGGATTTTCTTTCTTTATGGAAACCTGCAGGGGGCTGCCCATGGGTGGCATAATGTTTGGATGCTGAGTTGGGGAATTAAAGGTTGGAGGCAGGATTTGGACCAGGAATGAAGTTAGGATAAAGGCTAAGGTTCGGGTCTCACGAACCCAACCATAGAATGTTATAGAGTTATGTTGAAAACTGAGTCATTCAGGTCGTGGTGGAGTCATTCAAGTCTCAGGAACTATGAGAGTTCTAATGATAAAAGCAGTTTGTAAACTCTGCCTACTGGGAACATGACTCCTCACAAAATATGCTTGCACTTTAAAATACATTTGACAGTTTTACAGATTAATTTTTGAGGTTGAATCATCATGACTATACATACATACATATACCAAAGGCTTTTTCCCCCTTACAAGGGCGGTAGCCAAAAAGAAAAAGCACAAAAACCATTCCCACCCATTCCATCCCCAACACACTCCACTCCCCTCCACCCTCCTCTTATCTTGGCACCTCCTGGATGATGGGTCATCCCTACATCTTGTCCACTGCCCTGGGTCAAAGGCAGTGTTGCAAGACACAGCACATCCACAGCAAGGCCGCTTCATTAAATCAGCGACCCCCCTCTCCGTCTCCTCATGCAGTAAAGGAGAAGACAGGGTGAAATCCCTTCGGGCTGCGTCAAATTTTTCTCACACATACTACCTCATCCCCCATCCCCCCACGCATTCCACCTCATGCATCACAACATCATCCATATACAACCATTCTCCATTCACCCCTGTCTTCTGTCCTCTCCCATCCTTCCTCAACCGACATTCTGCTCTTCTCCAAAGCCCCCCTCACCCCATCCATCCATCTCATCCTAGGTCGCCCCCTCATGTTCACTCCCTCCACATCTGCCTTCCATACCTCTTTTACTAGTCTTTCTTCACTCATTCTTTCCATGTATCCAAACCATCCCAATACTCTTTCATCCACCCTATCTCCCAACTCCCTTACCACCACTGTTCTCCTCCTCACCTCCTCATTTCTCACTCTATCTAGCCTAGTAACCCCTATCATACTTCTCAGACACCTCATCTCAAACACATTCAGACTTCTCTCTTCCTCTATTATGTTCCATGTTTCTGCCCCATACAGTGCTGTTGGCACAATCTCTCCTTCATACAATCTACTCTTAGCATCCATTCCCAAATGTCTATTCCTCATTACACTTTTTAATCCACCAAGGCATTTACTCACTTCTCTCAATCTACATTCTACCTCCACCTCCACTCCACCCTTTCCTGCCACATTCGCACCCAAGTATCTAAAACTATCCACTTCCTCCAGTCTCTCCCCCTTTATGCTCACTTCCAGTCTGCTGCCACTTTCACCCCTTGTACATCTCATCACCTAACTTTTACCCACATTTATCTTCAATTTTCTCCTTTCACACACTCTCCCGAACTCTGTCACCAACTTTCTCAATCCCTCCTCTGATTCTGCTACAAGCACAGTGTCATCTGCAAACAACAGCTGGCTCACCTCCCATTTTTCTCCATTTTCTTTAAACATCTCCAATCCCTGACCCACCACCCTTGCATTTACCTCTCGCACCACCCCATCCATGTATATCTTGACTATACACAAGATTATTTTTGCTTTCAAATGTTGTGACAATCACTCCTTCATACACCTCTTTGCATCCATTCCAAGATGCCTATTTCTCATGACACTTTTTAATCCTCCAAGGCATTTACTTGCTTCTCTCAATCTACAACTTACCTCTACCTCCATTCCTCCCTTTCCTAACATATATAACCCCAAATACCTAAAGCTATCCACTTCCTCCAGCCTCTCTCCTTTAAAACTTACTTTAAATTCATTGCCATCCTCTCCCCATGTACATCTCATCACTTTACTTTTCCCACATTTACCTTCAACTTTCTCATATCACATACCTTCCCAAATTCCATCACTAACTCCCTTAATCCTCTCTCTTACCCTGCCACAAGTGCAGTTTCATCAGCAAACAACAACTGGCTCAGCTCCCACTTTTCTCCCTTTTCTTTTAATATCAGTCTCCTGCTCATTACCCTTGCCTTTACCTCCCTCACCATCCCATCCATGCACATATTGAATAGCTATGGTGACATGGCACATCCACTTGCTCTCTATCTTTCTAATTCTAATACAGGCTCTACTACTCTTATAAAAGGTCTTGACTACCCTTAACAGCTTTCCCGCAATCCCATATTGTGAATGATATTTTGACATAGCCCGAATGGATTTCTCCACATCTCTTTTTTTTTTTTCTTCTTCTTCTTCTTCTTCTTTGCATGAGGGGTTGCTAATTGTGTGATGTGGCCTTCCTGTGGATGTGCTGCAACTTGCTGCATTACTTCTAACCCAAGAAAGTGGGCAAGATATAGGGATGACCATTGTCTATCAGGAGCTAAGATGAGGGCGAGGAAAGGGTGGTGGATAGGAATGAAATGGGTGTGAGTAGGTACTTGCTTTTTTACTCTGCTACCTTCCTTGTAAGGAGGAAAAAGTCCTTGGTATATAGAATATATATATACATATATACACATATTTCGACTTTTTTTCCACACCACCACTGAGGTAAAAGCCAAGGTGCGTTTTTTTTTTATAGAGGTTTCCCCTGCAGGCCTAATCCTCATTTGATTTTGATAAAAATCTAATCAGAATATTCATCATCTGAGCTTTCTGTAATGTTGATTCTGAAGGACTCAATGTATTTTTCTATCGTTATATCTTGTACAGCATCCCGTTTTTGAAACTCTTCTGCATGTCTTACAGCTTCCATCCAGTTGACAGGTGTCACACTATCGATTGCTTCTTTGGCTAAAATGTTAAGATCAGCCATCTTAGAGCTATTTTTTGCCACATATGACTTTACTTGAGCCCAAATTAGTTCAGTGGGATTATATTGGCAATGATAGGGGGGAATCCGCACAATCCTGTGCCCTGCTTCTTCAGCAATGGTGTCAATCGCGTATTTTGTGTTATCTTTGCAGATTTTATTTTGTGCCAGCTCATACAACTCAGCTTTTGACAATGCACTACTTGGCTGAACTCGCTTCTTTATTAGCCAGTCTTTCAACTCTCCCTTTCTCCATGATGGGGTTGGTACTTTCTCAAGCATCGCATTGTGGCAAGATGCATTATCCATTATGATGACAGAGTTGGGCATAATATTTGGTATTAACTGCTTTTTAAACCACTCCTCAAAAAATGAGGCATTCATTTGTTTATGGTAGTCCCCATCATTTTTTGCCTGAAAAATTAGCTCAGCATTGCAGACAAAACCGTCTCGTGTCCCTGCATGGACAATTATCACACAATTGCCTTTTTCAGTGGATGGGTTTACTCCTGTGGCTTGTGGAGACTTGGTGTCAGTCCAACACCTCCCAACCCAGGTCTCGTCAAGGTAAACGAAGTTGTGAGACAATTGCCTGAGTTTCTGCATTGTTCTCAAAAATCTTGTCCGAGCAGCAACTATATGGTTTCTTTCCATAAGAAATTTGCGGCCATCAACTTTGGCATACTTAAATCCGCTTTGTAAGAGAACCTTACGGAGGGAGTGAAGACAACCATCAAAAGAGATTTTTTCTCTTAGCTCCTCCTTTATCTTGTACAGAGTGGGAATCTCTTTCCTTTCATAGAAGCCCACAACACATCTTCTCAAGACATTCTTATCAAAGTCATCGAAGTCTGTAACAGGGGCACTGCGAATTCTCTCCTTTGGTGAAGAAAATGTAGGTTTTCTTGGTGCAACATCTGTGTTACAGGTGGAGAGAATCCTTTTCACTGTGCTTTTGCTAACATTGGTGGCTTTTGCTGTCCGTGCAAGTGCTTGTGTGGGTGGCAGTAAAGGTCCTCTATTTGCCTTTTCTTGTAAAAAATATTTATTCACATTATATATAATCTCTTTTGCTTGGCTATGCAGGATGCGAGAGTGCAACCTAGATGAGTCGTCCAAGGTGGCAGAAGTGTGAATGATCCGGCCTGCTGACTGTCAAGGACACATTGCCAAGTGAAAAGGAATGTTTACAGTCATTGTCTTTCCTTCAAATCCCAATCTATTCCTAATACCATACAGTTGTATTATGAATATATATACTGTATATATATATATATATATACCCAAGTATACTCCATAAATAGATAATGTACAGAATAACAATGAGACAGATCACCATGTGCAGGTCATCGCTAGATGTGTAAACAAATGGGGTTTCCCCAGGCCATCCCAAAGGGCTCAAGTTGGCATAATTTGAACTATTCTATAACTTACTGGTTGATAACAGTTGGACTACAGCTAATACCTGTACATAATAGATCTGGCCATTGTCTAAAAGCAATCATGCCTTACCTCACAATCTTCATACTCTTCTGGTTCCTGCATTGCTAGTACCCGTTCTTTTAATGGCACTTTCTGTAATGCTGTATAACCAGTTAATGGTTCAAACCATGGATCTTCCTGCCCAAAGTTGACCTAAGAATGAAAATACATCTACAATATGAATCTTTTGTCAAAAGGGAATTGTAAATTCATCAACAAATAATCAATTTCATTTATCCAGAAATCTACCTGGAATGAAGATTTCTTGGTAACAATGTGTGGGAACAGAGCAGCATCACCAATCTCTCTGTGATGAATTTCATAAGCTATGCCTTGATGTTCACCATTTACTGAGAACAAAATAACTGCTGGTTGAACATCCAAATCAAGGAAGCATCCAACAACATCACCCTTCCCAAACTTTATGCCATAATCCTGAAATGAAATAATAAAATTTAACATCATCCTTTAATCAATGCAATACAGCAGGATATCAAACCTTAAATACAAATAACACATCAAATTCTAACCTTTAACTTAAGATTACTTGAAGCTTTTGCAGTGCCTTCATAACCATAACTAAGTGGCTCCTCTCCAAGCATTAACCCAGTGTTGTCAACTGACCAGCCAACACGAATCACATGAGGATGTTCTTCATCAGCTTCCAGGTGAGGAACACTAAGATGCTCCATCACTTTCATTTCATAAAACACCTTTCCTATGGTGAAGCCATATGTTGCTCTCACTCCATGCCACACAGAACTAAAGCTTTGTCCAGTTATGGGATATGCTGACAATCTATCTTCCTTACTTATGATGAGACTCATATCTGAATTATCTGAAAAAAAGAAAGAAAGAAAAAAAGAATAATAAATATTGGACACTTTCAATACAATGTGACACAAATCAAGCAAAATAAGCAACATGTAAACACTGGAAAATATGATAAACTTACATCTGTCAAGCACTACCAAGCTCTTGTCAAACTCGTATTCATCTTCAACATCTGATCTGAATTTCTTTGCTGCAGGTGTCATTTTTGTTCCATCAGCTGCTCGCTTTTCACCCCTACGCCACTCTTCACTAGATTCTACTTTCACTTCTACTGACTCCTCCTTTATGTTCATTGATTCCTCATTGTCATTTTCATATTTAATATCTGTTTAAAAATGAAAATTCGAGCACTGGTTAGTATAGTAACTATGAATAACATTGGTAACATAATAGTCAAAACCTTGCTGTGTCACTCAGAAGTAACCTCAGTAGGTAAACAAACCTTCCACTAGGACCTGTTCAAACCAAACACTTTCATTCCTCTCACAAGGTTCATTTTTTATTACAGACAAGGGCATTTCCTTATCCTGCAGTTCTTCTTTCACTTGTGGTGCAGCCTCCTCTTCCTTAATTTCCACAGGCTCCTCCTTTATGTCTATTGATTTCCCATTATCATATTCATATCTAATTCCTGTTTAAAGATGAAAATTTATTCATTGATTAGTATAGTAATGAATAACATTGGTGATACAATAGTCAAAACCTTGTTGTGTCACTTAAAAAGAACCTCAGTAAGTAAACAAACCTTTCACTAGGACCTCTTCAAACCAAACCTCATCATTCCTCTCAAAAGCTTCATATTTTACTACAGCCATGGGCACTTCCTCATCCTGCAGTTCTTCTTTCATTTGTGGTGCAGCCTCCTCTTCCTTAATTTCTGTTACTATGAACTTCAAATCTTGTTTCTCCTGAGACTCTTGTTCAAACTCATCTCCAGAGCTAGGTTCACCGATGAACTCTGGCTCAGTTTCTGGTTCAGACTCTGCATCCTCCACATCTATAAGACTTGTTTCTGCACCTGTAAATTTGAAAATATTTTTTAATGATGCCTTGTCCCTTATCATTTCAAGGAATCAAAGGTCAAATTTCCTATCCTAACCATTGCACAACACTCCACACTTGGGGGTATCTTGTCATTTCTTCTTATGACTGCATAGGTTATGAGGTTGGAAGTAAAAAATAAAAACTTAGCCAAAGAAAATCATCACTGGGAAACCAGTCCCAGACTATATTAAAGGTGAAGTATTACACTGGCTGCAAGTTGTAAAATACAAAGAAAACCCAGACAATTGAAAGACATTAGAAACTAATAATTAAGAAAAAACTAACAAACCAAAGGTAAAAGAACATAGACCAATTGCTCTCACAAATACATTAGCAGAAATGTATAAAAAAAGATATGGCAGAGATAAATAGGGGAAAAACAAAAATAAAGGATATAACAGTAAACAGTGGTACAAGATAAGGTTGTACTGGATCACCACTTGTTTGTATTAATAGTAAACCCACTCAGAGAAATTATATGAGAGTAGACTGGGACTCAAGAATGAAAAAATCTATAAACTAGTATTATATTATACTGATGATGGTTTGGTGCTGGGAAACAGCAGAAAAAAAAAAATGAAAACGAAAATCAAACTGATGATGTAACTATCAAAACAGCATGACTTCCACATAAAGGAAAAAACTACTGCATACTTATGTGTATATATATATGAATATATATGTGTACAAATATATATATATGTATATGTTAGTAGTCCTAACTCCCTCACCTAACCTCTTCTCGGCGTCTCACGACCCTACTGACCCGAAAGCGGTCCCAGGGGCCACGCTCGCGTCTCCCAGCTGCGACACAACCCAGAGCTTCCTTGAGGCCCACGGTTGGGACAAAGCCTTCTTGAGGAACACACATGCAATGCCAGCGTCGGCCAGCCACATGACACGAGAACTAAAGCTAATGACTGGCAACATCGACTGTCAAGTCCATGATGACCTGGGTGCTCCAACGCCCTACCCACTAACCACGACAATTTTTCAAGTGTATTTTTTCAGGGAGATGCAACCATGCTCCAATGCCACCGTACGTTATCCCAGGACGCGTTCCAGGTGCGAGATTCCCTGAGCAGCCTCCCGAGATGCACCAACCTCTTCGACGTCATCCACGACGTACAGGACAACTCCGGTCCCACGGGGGTAGCCGAGCGCCCCGAGGCTTGCTACCACGTGGCAAACGGACCGCCACCTGCTGCTACTCCTGCAGTCTGAGGGCCAGCTCCACCCCCGCCTTCAAGTTCCGGCCCAGTCGTGAGGACAACTCCCTTGACGATTCCTTGTCGAGGCTCCACACGACTTCACTTCCAGCCTCGACTTCCGTGGGGGCGTGTTAGTATTCCTCACTCACCGGTCCTCACTCTCTCGCCTAATCTCTTCTGGGCGTTTCACAACCTTACTGACCCGCAAGCGGTCCCATGGGACACGCTCGCGTCTCCCGGCTGCGACGCAACCCAGTGTTTCCTTGAGGCCCAAGGGGCCTCGTGCAATGCTAGCGCCGGCCAGCCACGTGACACGGGAACACTGGACCTATTGAAGAACGTATACCCTCTGTCTTCGTGAATCACCGGCGTCAAACGATTTGCCCCCGACTTCCCACGCAGCACACGTGTCCTCACGCCAATTAGGAGCAAGGGTCATGACCTGCCCGTGTATATAAAGGATGGACCAACGCCCGAAGATCCAGATCGTCTCGGAGCTTAATATGTGAACCTGGCTCGCGGCTCTTGCTTTCTCACCCATCCCCCTTGCTCCCTCGCAAGCAGATCACCCGAGGACACGACTTGAAACACAGTCGTCACCTCCCTCGCCGTCTCGCCCCCCCCCCCAACTGACGCCCAACTTTTGTTAAAATCAACTCTCCAGAGTTTGCCTTCAACCAGCCTAACTGGCTGCCCAACGTGGGGCAGACTAACAGCCTAATAGTACATATGTGTGTGTATATACATATATATATAGAAAGAGAGAGAGAGATACACAAGAAAAATATTCACAGCTTATATACTTCATTTTCCTTATCCCGTTCCCCCCTATCTCCGTCCTTCTTGTGCTCCGCCTCACCTCAAATTCGCTAGTGTTATGCCTTCCGCAAGGATATAAGGAAATATGTCTAGGAGGGGTTCGTACTTAGTGGCCTTGATGTGGGTAAGGCAAATCCAAACGGAAGTTAACAAAGATAACTAATTTAATGTATAACAAAAAGCCAACAAAACAAATATAAGAACTTTACAACAACAAAATTAATCAATTGACAATTAATTCCTCCACCGAAAACCAAGTCATGAGAATATAGATTACGTGGTGACGCCACGGTACTAGAGCAAAAGCAATATGGGAGAGATATAGTTACGCGCCGCTCAGCCAACGAAAGTGTGCCCACTAGGAGCCGGCAGATGCATTATATATACAGTTGGCGAGGACGGGAGGAAGGCGAAGGATGACAGAACTAGTTCACGTCCGTCGGCCTAGAGAGAGTAGATCCCACAAAGTATACAAGCAGTTTTTACCGTACATACGTAATTACCTAACAAGTACAGGATAACACAGATACAGATATTTTTAGATACATGGAGGGTGGTGGGCCATCACAACGTATACAAGCAATTTACAGTACATACATAATTATCTTACAATTAAAGATTGACAAACAGATACAGACATTTTATATACATGGAGGATGGTGGGCCATCACACACCCCCCCTAGAACTCATCAACTCTGGAGAACAGACGAGTTGGGAGTTCTAATCAGGACGGCTAAGGGCATCAGCAAGGAGGTTTTCAGAACCCTTGATAAATTTTATATCGAGGAGGTATTGTTGGAGGAACAAGGACCAACGTAATAGCCTCCTATTATTGTTCTTGTTCCGTTCAAGGAATATTAACGGATTGTGGTCCGTGAATATCCGTAAGGGGGTCGAGCTGGGTGTTACGTAGCATTCGAACTTCCGCAGGGCAGAGATGATAGACAGTAGCTCCTTCTCGGTGGTCGAATACTGCCTTTGGTGTTTATCTAGTTGAGCCGAGTGGTACGCGACAGGATGCAATATCCCATCATGTTCTTGGAGTAGAACAGCTCCGACGGCTTGATCACTTGCGTCCGTCTGGAGAACGAAGGGGACGTCAAAGATCAGCTTCTTCTGAGGATGCAGTCGGTACGGGTGCTGGTGGCTAGGAGAAGTTCCTGGATACAGTTGAATCTCATGGGACGTCAGGTTACAACGGCCAGGATTATCTCGGAACAAGGATCTGTGACTAGAAATAATTTCAGAAATTTCCTTAGCTTGATCAGGATTCAAGTGGTTAAGGTACGAAAGTAGGTTGTTCAAGATGTCGCTGTTGTTGCCGACTGTGGGAGGATCGAAATGTGGCAACGTCGATTCGTGGACGGTCGGTTGACATAGGTATTTTACTGGGACCATGATTTAGCGAAAGCAATGGTTTGACTGAACTGTCTAGTGGTATTTTGGCAAGGTATGGCTTAAGCAAGTTAACATGAACAAGTTGAGTAGTTTTACGTCTGTCAGGGGTTTCTAGTACGTAATTATATTCTGACATCTTTTTCTGAATTTTATAAGGACCATGGTATTTAGCGTGAAGAGGCTGTCCAGAGATAGGAATGTATGCAAGAACCATATCTCCCTCCTTGAATTCTCTCTTACGAGATTTCTGATCAAAATTAACCTTCATTTTACTTTGTGCGTGTTCAAGGTTCTTCAAGGCAAAGGAATGAATTCTGGCTAGGTTATCCTTAAGGGAAACAATATACTGGTTAACAGACTGTAAAGGTGAGGTAGAAGAAGATATGATATGGTCCTTGATTACCTTGAGGGGTCCCCTTACCTTCCTTCCAGGCGCGGATATAAGGGGGGGGCCCAGGGGGCCCGCCCCCCCCCCCTTTTGGCTTTGGCCCTTTGGCCCGATTTCATTTCAGTTCACTATTTCATTTTTATAATCCATGTTATAATCCATTTTTATTATCATTGTATCATTTATGGAACCGCCGTCTTCTCTTTGCTTAGGCTGCAGTGTGAATAATCCTTTCAGTGTAATAACCTTTGCATGTTACTTTTAAGGCTACTATTATAGGTAATAATATAAAGTATAATGCTTACTGTCTTATATATATATTCTACATTTAAATTGAGGTCTAATGTCTCTAGGTCTCTAGCTATTAATTTCTTACTTCAATAAAGTTTTGATAAGATACAAAATTCCTCTCTCATTTGAATCCGAAGAGAAACACTGGCACCTAGAGCAGATGGTTATGCCCATTCATTTAGGTCAGTCCGCCAGTTATTAACAAATAAGAATCCCGTGAGTGGAGAAACGGTAATGCTAATGCTCGTTAAACAACCGAAAATTCTGCCGTCGGGCCCCCCCCCAAACTTTGTTCCTAGATCCGCGCCTGCTTCCTTCCATATAACAATTCAAAGGGAGAAACACCCAGAGCTTCGGATGGTGTTTCACGTAGCGTAAAGAGGAGGAAAGACAATCCCTCATCCCAGTCACGGTCTTCCTCGTAACAGAATTTACGTAGCATATTCTTTAACGTTTGATGACATCGTTCTAGAACTCCCTGACTGGCGGGGTGGTACGCTGTAGACAGAGACTGTTTAACATTTAATTCCTTGAGGACTTGGGTAAAGAGTTTGCTAGTGAAATTAGAACCTCTATCTGACTGTATTTCCTGAGGAATACCAAAGGAAGTAAACATGTGAGTTAAACACTTAATTACACTCTTAGCAGAAATATTCTTTAAAGGAAAAGCTTCAGGGTACCTGGTAGTGGGACAAAGAACTGTTAAAATGTACTGGTTACCCTTCTTGGTTTTAGGCAACGGGCCTACTATGTCAATCACTAGTTTCTGAAAGGGTTCACTAGGTACTTTAATGGGTTGAAGGGGATACGAAGGAATAGACTCGTTTGACTTGCCTACTATTTGGCAAGTGTGGCAACATTTAACGAATCTACTTACCTCTGCTTTCATGCCAGGCCAAAAGAATTCTGACAAGAGTCGTAAATAAGTTTTCTTAATACCTAAGTGTCCTGAGTGTCCAGCATGAGCAATCTCTATTACCTGAGTCCTCAAGTTAACAGGTAGAACAATTTGGCGACATTCTGCCCAGGTATCATCATCAGAAAGGTGACGAGGTTTATACAATCTCACAAGTATTCCTTCGTGCAAATAAAAGGAAGGAGTATGTAGGATATCCTCCTTGGGAATAGCTCTATTAAACAAGGGAGCTAATGAAGGGTCGTTCTGTTGAGCCTCTTTGATGCTCAGCTCGGAGGGTAGAGTAAGCGGGGTGGTTGGAGAGGTAAGAGTTGGTTGGTTAGCTGGCGCTTGGGATCGTGTGATAGCACAGGTTGGAAATAGGTTGGGTTGGGTTTGCTCTATGGTAGAAGTTGGGTTATATGGTAGGGGAGAAGTAGAAACAATTAAAGGAGGATGGACTAGTTCTCCTGCTAGATCGTTACCTAGTATAAAATCTGCTTCAGGAACAGGTAGGGTTGCCGTTTCACTTACTCCTACGGAGACAGTATCCTTGATGAGTCCACAGTTCAGGTGCACCTTTGCCAGAGGTACTGAGAAGGGATTGTGGAAGTCCTGCAAGTATACACGTTCTCCTGTATAATTACGTTGGACTCCCGGCAGTGCTGACTGAAGTAGCAGGGACTGTGCTGCTCCTGTGTCCCGTACTATTCGGAGGTTGTGTTCTACGTGGTCTGAACCAAGTGATACTGTTCCCGTTGAACGGAAGGGCTGAAAAGGATCTACAGAATTGGCAGTAGAATGGTTAAAGGAAGCTACAGATTTTATATTCTTTTGAGCTACTTTACATTTTGGGTCTGGGCAATTTGCAATTACATGTCCTGGTTTCTTACAGAAGAAACAAACAGGGAAACTAGGGCTATAAATGTTCCCATCTTTACTTCCACTAGTTGGTTTTACATGAGGTTGTTGGCGGTTACTGTCCTTTCCAACATTTTTGTGAATCAATGAGAGGGTATCAGTCAATTTGGCTGCTTTCATAAGGTCAAATTCCTCCTTGTCAACAATGCGAATTTTCAAGTAGTGAGGAATTTTACGCACGAATTCCTCTAACGCGATCAAGTTCACTACTTTCTCAAGATTATCGGCTGATGCCGATTTAATCCACTTAACGCTCGTAGTTTGTCTGACGCGAATTCCATATATGTCTGATGGCTAAGTTTGTTTGAATTTCGAAATGCTTGTCGATAACCTTCGGTGGAAATTTCATAAGCGGAAAGAATTGTCTGTTTGACCGTTTCGTAATCAGTGTTATTTTCCAGATTGTTACATACTTGTAACGCTTTTGTGGACAACTTTGGTTTAATTAACCATATCCAATCTGCTTGGGGAATTGCAAAATGTTTACTTGCTTCTTCAAATTCTCGAAAAAATAAGGTTGGATTCTCGTCTGAGAAAGAGGGAATAAGTTTGGTGTAATGCAAAAGATCTAACTTACTTGAATTTGAAACCATTTGTTGACTTGGGGTCAATAGTTCTAGCCGTTTTATTTCGAGTTCGTGTTGTCTTTGAAACTGTTATTGTTCTTTATCATGCTGTCTTTGTTCTTTATCATGCTGTCTTTGCTCTGTATCATGCTGTCTTTGCTCTCTTTCACGCTGCACTTCGAGTTCCTAAATTTGCAGTTCATGCTTCATCTTCCTTTCAAGTATTTGATACTCTAGAGGGTCTAATTGAATCTCTCGTAGGGCTAATGTCTAATTTGGCTGCAACTATTTGTTCTAAGCGTTCAAATTCTCCGTCTTCGTCTTCCGTTTTCTTTAACTGATCTATGTGACTCAATATTAGTTGAACTAATTCAGTTCTACTAATGTTCGCTCGATAAGTTAATTCCCATCTTGTTGCTATTTCTTTCAGACATTCTTTATTTGGGTTCTGAATTATCAGTTCTTCCACCGAGGGGTTCTCAACAAAGTTTTCGATATTCAGTTCTGACATCGCGAAATTTTTACTTGCTAACAGTTGCTACTCAGCAAGGTAGAACGCTTGGTTCGCTTACGTGGTATACCGGACAAGAGATACAAGTAGAATTATAATACTCGACTCCCACGAACATTATAAATCTTTGGGACAGAATACATTAACCAAAACTACATGCCGTAAGTAGGATAGAATTAACGTTCCCACACGTATCCTAAACGGATCCTACTTCAGTACTCTTACGAAATTTACAGCTGCAAGAGTTTAACGTGGTCATGTGCAATGGCGTATTTACGATTAACTGAATTACTGTACTGGGGTACTGAGTTGCAAGTTTACCGGACAGATGGACAATTTCGATGGTTGTGGGAATGCAAGTGTAACTTATGTATTACGTTTCGCTCGTATATCTCACACCAAGATCTAAGAATATAAGGTCTAACCACTTCCGACCGAATTTCGAGGGAGTTGGCGCAGCGGGCCCGTGAACGTCACCTGGCTGTTCAAAGTGGGGTTAGCGGGTCCTACAGCTGTCAGTTGAAGCTGGTCCGTCGTTCAAAAATGACGTTGCCTTCGCTCGCACTGCTCCACGCAATTAGTTATATTCTGACAAATATTATATAAAATATATAAATATATATAAAATATTATAGTTCCTGTCTATATATATGAATATATAATATATATGATATATAATATATATATATAATATATAAAATATTATAGTTCCTGTCTTCCTTGGCGTTTCACAGTTTTCTTCAGTGTATCACAAAGAGAAAATGGACTCAGCCAAATGACGTCAGAAGCTGCGCAGAAGAATGTAAACGGTCTGACCTGTATATTTAGACCTTGTCTCACACCTTCTTAGTTTTTGTTCGGGTAAGAGGATTCCGACGGGCCCCCATTATATGTTATGCCTTCCGCAAGGATATAAGGAAATATGTCTAGGAGGGGTTCGTACTTAGTGGTCTTGATGTGGGTAAGGCAAATCCAAACGGAAGTTAACAAAGATAACTAATTTAATGTATAACAAAAAGCCAACAAAACAAATATAAGAACTTTACAACAACAAAATTAATCAATTGACAATTAATTCCTCCACCGAAAACCAAGTCATGAGAATATAGATTACGTGGTGACGCCACGGTACTAGAGCAAAAACAATATGGGAGAGATAAAGTTACGCGCCGCTCAGCCAACGAAAGTGTGCCCACTAGGAGCCGGCAGATGCATTATATGTACAGTTGGCGAGGACGGGAGGAAGGCGAAGGATGAGCCGGACAGAACTAGTTCACGTCCGTCGGCCTAGAGAGAGTAGATCCCACAAAGTATACAAGCAGTTTTTACCGTACATACGTAATTACCTAACAAGTACAGGATAACACATATACAGATATTTTTAGATACATGGAGGATGGTGGGCCATCACAACGTATACAAGCAATTTACAGTACATACATAATTATCTTACAATTAAAGATTGACATACAGATACAGACATTTTATATACATGGAGGATGGTGGGCCATCACACTAGTCAACTTTGATAATCTAATAAATCCTTCGCTATGGTTATTGCAAGGCTTTGAAACGATGTACGCTGCTCCGATTTTTTTTTTTTTCTCTCCGTTTTCTTAGTATTTTGTGGAGCACCTCTGTATTTTCCCAGTCAGGAAGGTGGTCAAAATTGTCTACATGAACCACTGGAAAAATTTATGTCCGTTCGGCTTTTACGTAATTTTTGTGTTCATGTAGCCGTTTATTATTATTCATTCTTCTGCCAGTTTCCTCAAAATAACTGACGGGACAGCTTTTACAAGGAATTCTACATACCAGGCTGTTCCCAGCACCTACATGGTACTCATTTTTTATTTTGCTTTTAATTATGTCATTTATTCTGGTCCCTGTGCCTTATGCAATTCTTAACCCTGCCTTGGTGAGCAACTGTCCACTTTCATTCGCGTGTTTAGAGTTGGGGATGAAAAAAAAAAAAAACGCTGTCACCTTTCTCATATTTGGCCTTCTCTGTTTTTTTTTTTTTTTTTCATTCTTAAAGCTTTTCCTTTTGGTTTATGTAAGAGTCCTTGTGGGTGACAGTTTCCAAAATATGTCAAAAATGTATTCAATTTCACATTTGAGAAATTCCTCACTGCACACCCGGTATGCTCTCAAAAAGAAACCTATTACCACCCCGCTTTTAATTCTTGGATGGTGAGCAGAGTAGTAGTGGATAATGTCATTTTTATCTGTGTTTTTTCTAAGTACTGAAAAAGCAGTCTTGTTCCCTTTTCTCCATATTACCGTGTCTAGGAAGGCCAATTTGTCATTCTCCTCTTGTTCCATAGTGAACTGTATGTCTTTTTCTATCTCATTGAGCATGTTTAATTTATCACTGAGATCCGTCTCCCTGGGGGTGATAACAAGTACATCATCAAAGTTGACTGGCGACTTTGTTCGAGGTGAAGCGGAGAGAAGGACGGAGCTAGGGGAGGAACGGGGTAAGGAAAGTGAAGTATATAAGCTGTGAATATTTTTCTTAGTGTACACCGCCTGGTGCCACTCACCACCAGAGTTGAACAGATTGTGGCCTGCCGCGTGGCCAGGGTCCTGCAGCGCGACTCCGAAGGAGTAGCACAGAGAACACTACGGCTTGAAATGACGCAAGAGAACGATGTCCTCCGCCGCAACCCGTGGCTACTCCAATCCACCCTGGCCACCCACAGCCTCGCCCACATTAACGGCTGGCGCTGGCAACACGCCGACCTCCCGGCCCCCACCTACCGAGCCCCACCCCCGTGGGAGCCCCCCACAGCAGTTCTCCACCACCTGGCTACCGGCCAGCAAGGCGCTCTGCACCACCGAGGAGCTGCGGCATCACACCCTCATGGCGGTGGCGCGGGTGTCTGAGCCGGGCGGTGCCACATACTACACCGACGGCTCGGTCGACTACGAAATCGGCAGGACGGGCGCCGCTGCCATCACCGCTGGGACCGAACTGCTCGAGAGGACGCCGGATTACTGCTCCACCCTGCAGGCAGAGCTCGTGGCCATCCACCTGGCCCTGGACCACGCCCAGAACCGCCAGGAGGCTACTGTGGTCCTACACACAGACTCCAGGACGGTGTGGCAGGTCCTCCAGCAGCCGTGCCCCAGCGACAACGTGGGACTCGTCACCGCCATCCTGGGCAGCCAGCAGAGCCTCGCCGCACAGGGACGTCGGGTAAGGCTGCACTGGATGCCCAGCCACGTGGGCATGCGAAGCAATGAGTCCGCCGACGTTGCTGCAAGAAGAGCCGCTGGCGCCCCCCACGTAACCAGGCACGTGCCACCTAGTCTGTCGTACGTGAAGGCGCGAGCCAGGCGTGCCGCAGCCCACCGCGCCCACCAGACTCACCGGCAGTTAGAAGGAGCAAAAAGACAAGCTGCTTGGTACGCCGCCACCACCGACTATCAGACGTTGAGCGCCTTCCATCAACAGCCCAGGGCTGACGGCGTACTGTTGCAGAGAGTTAGGCTGGGCTACTGCACCAGGGAGGAGCTGTACGACGGCTTCCAGGGGCAACAGTGCGATCACTGCGGTAGGCACAGCCGCCACCCTCTGCTGCACTACCTACTGTCTTGCCCGGCCACGGAGGCCCTCCGACCAGCGCCGCAGACCCCCGCCCACCCTGCAGAAGGCAGCCTCCTCAGCAGTCGGGCAACGAGAGCTGCCCTCCTTGTCCGCCACACGCCCATGGACGTGATGCTTGGGGTGCTCAGGGCGGCGCCCCCCCCCCTCGCTGACCTCCCTACGCCCTCACCTTTCACCCGCTAGGGCACGACAACTCCCCCACTGGCGGGCTGTTGCCCGCATTGTATATCAATGTATGTATATCTGTACATATTTATACAATAAACCTTAATTAATTCTTAGTGTATACTCTGAGGAAGTCCTCTTAAGGACGAAACGTTAGTAATAAAACTCCTATTTTTTCGTTTACCTCACCACCCTTTCCACTCACTGCCACACATATTTCAATATGTATATATATATATATACATACATACATATACCAAAGGCTTTTCCCCCTTACACGGGAGGTAGCAAAAAAGAAATAGGCATAGAAACCACTCCCACCCATTCCATTCCCTACATACTCCCCTCTCCTCCACCCTCTTCCCTCCCTCACATCTTGGCACCTCCAGGATGATGGGTCATCCCTGCATCCCGTCCACTGCCCTGGGTCAGAAGCAGTGTCGCAAGACACAGCACACCCACAGCAAGGCCGCTTCATTAATTTGGCAACCCCTCTCTCCGTCCCCTCATGCAGAAAAGGAGAAGACGGGGAGAAATCCCTTCAGCCTGCGTCAATATATTTCTCATATATACTCCCTTACCCCCATCCCCTCATGCATCACAGCATCATCCATACACAACCCTTGTCCATTCACCCCTATCTTCTGTCCTCTCCTGTTCCTCCTCAACAGACATTCCTCTCTTTCATAATGGCCCTTTAACCCATCCATCCATCTCATCCTAGGACGTCCCGTCATATTCACTCCCTCCACACCTTTTTCACTAATTTTTCTTCACTTACTCTTTCCATGTGTCCAAACCATCCCAATACTCTTTCATCAACCCTATCTCCCAACTCCCTTTCCAACACTGTTCTCCTCCTCACCTCCTCATTTCTCACCCTATGTAGTAACCCCTATCATACTTCTCAGACATTTCATCTCAAACACATTCAAACTCCTCTCTTCCTTTCCTATGTTCCATGTTTCTGCCCAGTACAGTACCATCGGCACAATCACTCCTTCATATAACCTCTTAGCATCCATTCCCAAATGTCTATTTCTCATTACACTTTTTAATCCATCAAGACATTTACTTGCTTTTCTCAATCTACATTCTACCTCCAGCCTCACTCCTCCCTTTCCTGCCTCATTCGCACCCGAGTATCTAAAACTATCCACTTCCTCCAGTCTCTCTCCCTAAACACTCACTTCCAGCCTACTGCCACTCTCTCCCCTTGTACATCTCATCACCTTACTTTTGCCTACATTTATCTTCAGCTTCTTTCTTTCACACACCTTCTCAAGCTCTGTCACTAACTTCCTCAATCCCTCCTCTGATCCTGCTATAAGCGCAGTATCGTCAGCTGCTTACAACATGAGAGGCACACAAACACTTGCCGCAGCCACCACAAACACATCACACCCGCTACACTACATAGCAGAACACCCACACACACCAAGAAACATTAAAACAACACCCAAAGACCTTTATCACGCACAGATACTCTCTTCTCTTCCTCCACAACCACCAAATACCAGCCTCCGGAAACATATTCATAATCATATCACTCACCGCTCCATTAACACACTGAAAGACAACACACTGCTGCATGCCAGACCCCCTGATATCCACCCTTCTGAATCCTCTCTCCCACGAAAGGACAGAGTCCACTTGGCCAGACTGCGGTGCGGTCACCACCCAGCACTTCTAAGCTACCAGAAGAGGCTGGATGACCGCATTGTGAACAGCTGCCCAGGATGTAACACTTCACCCTATACCATACAACACATAATGGAAGACTGCATTATACACAATCATGCACGCAAACAACACAACATACGCTCTATAAAGGATTTGTGGGAAAACCCAGTTTCGGCTATGGCATTCCTTGGGGAGACGGGACTGCTCGGACAGACAGTCTAGGGAACGACAACAACAACAACAACAACAACTGGCTTATTTCCCACTTTTCTCCATTTTCTTTAACCATCTCCAACCCCTGAGCCACTACCCTTGCATTCATGCATTCACCTCTCGCACCACCCCATCCATGTATATATATATATGTATATATATATATAATATATATATATATATATATATATATATATATATATATATCAAACCAGCCATTCTCAGTCCACTGCTGAACAAAGGCCTCCTTCATAGCATTCCACGATTCACATGACCGCGCCAACCTCTGCCACGTCACTCCTGCAAACTTCTCAATCTCATCTCTCCACCTGTCTAGTCTTCTTCTTCCACACTTCCCATCTTGTGGCGTCCACCCAGTAACACACTTCCTCCATCGCTCATCAGTCGTTCGTACTAACTTGACCTGCCAAATTCCACTTGCTCTCTTTTACCGCCTCTACAATATCTTTCAATCTAGTCTGCTTTCTCACCCAACTTGCTGTCTTTCGGTCTCTCAGCGTTATTCCCATCATTGATCTCTCCATTCTCCTTTGTGCAGTCCTTAGCTTTGTTCCCATCGCCTTCGTCAGTTTCCAAGTCTCACACCCGTAGATTATTGCTGGTTGAATACATTTGTTGTAAATTTTACGTTTCAAACATAAAGGTAGAGAGTCTCTCAGGATCATATTATACTTACCAAACACTTTCCAACGAATTGTATTATGTCTTTTTATTTATCATAATATTTGGTTATTTTCTCCATTTGGTCTAAATAATTATACTATTCAACTTCTTCAAGATTATAATCTCTTTACTTTGAACTTTCGTGTTGAACATTACTTTGGTTTTTATTCTTATTCATTTTTAAACCTACCAATATTCAGATGGTCGGCTGCAGAAATTTAAGAGGCGTCATGGTGTAAAATATCTGAAAATCTGTGGTGAAAAAGCTTATATATATATTCCCTGTGGTGGGGGAAAAGAATACTGCCAGCAAGTATTTCCACTTGGATCGTAAGAGGTGAGAAGAAAGGGACGGGGATTGGGAGTAGGCATCCTTCTCCTTGTAGCCCCACAGGGGACATTCCTAAAAGAAAAAGTAAAGAAAAAGAATATATATATATATACACATTTATCAACCACATTTCACTTTAACTCTAAGCCATCAACATCGAGAAACTCGAGGAGGCATACTTGCAGAAATTGATACATGGTACAGCTATGGATTCAAACCTTCACTAGCACATAAGTGATGGTGACTTAACTGATTGCACAATCAAGAGATATTATGTGTGTGTGTGTATATATATATATATATATATATATGTGTGTGTATAGATATTATTCATATATACATGTATATATATATATATACATATATATCATATACATATATATGCTCAAGTGAACCTAGGAAACAGCAGAGAAGGCTTTGCCCAGCCACAAGCCAATGAGAGACTGTCTCACACTGCTGTTTTGTACATTTGAAAGTGAAACCACTGTTCATTTACCATTCAGAAAATCCATGAGCCTTCAAGAAGTGTAAAGTCCAGAAGAGCAGGCTAAATGTGATGTGGAGGTCCAACAGCAAGGCCTGAGTGACATATGACCTTTTTACTGATTGGATCAATGAGGTGTTTGGTCCTTCGGTGAAGAAATATTTGCTTGAGATTAATCTGCCATTTCATGTCTTGTTTGTTAAGGACAACACTCCTGCCCATCCTCCAAGTCTAGAAGATGACCTCCTTGATGAATTTCAATTCATCAAATATCAGTTCCTGCCCCCTAACACCACTCCTAGTCATCTAAAACATTAAGAAGTTCTATGTTAAAACACTCTTTGAGCATTGTTTTGAGGTGACTGATAGCACCAATCTCACTCTTAGAGAGCTTTGGAAAGACCAAATCCACATCATTGCCTACCTCAAGATGATCAATAAGGCATGGAAAGGAGTTACCAAGAGAACCCTTATTTCTGCTTGGAAGCTTTAGCCAGACAGTGTTGCTGAACATGACTTTGAGGGGTTTGAGTAAGTGCCTATGGAGCCTGTAGTCGAAGAGATTGTGTCTTTGGCCAAGACCATGGGGCTGCAGGTGGATAAGAATGACATTGATGAGCTTGTGGAAGAGCATAGACAGGAGCTGACCACTGAAGAATTTATGGAGCTGCATTCTGTTTCACAGAAAGAAGTTGTGGATGAGATTTAATAGGAGAGGAGGAGGTAACAGCTTCAGTAGAGCAACAATCTTCCAGTGTAATAAGGGAGATGCTTAAGTTTGTAATCGCAGTAATTGGCTGAGGCTGAGTTGGTTGGCCAAGTTGGCCCTACACTATTCATTTTTCACCAGACAACTAATACCATGTTATAGGGGCGGGTTACAGTTTCCTCACACAACTCATAACTTAATCACTGAAATAGCATTCAGCCCTTTAACTCTAGATTTTATTTTTGTTCTCCTATGGATCCATTTCTCCATGATATTTTTTATTAATGCAATATCACTGCACAAAGTATTAACACTGAAAAAGGGGGAGGCCCATACACAGTGGCCACAGAAAGTTTGTATCATGAATTCCATGAAGTTGTGGATGATCTTAATTTAAGCAAAATTTGTGTAATTGATGAGGAGAGTTGATTTAGAACAGAGAAAGACAGAAAAAAGTCATATGATGGGTATCTGAAGAAATAGCACCCACAAATTTTAGGGGCAACATTTAAAAAAAACAACTAAACACAACATAGCTATGGGTTCACAATTAAAAGTACCAAATAGGTTCTATTCCAGTATCACACAAACACGTTTTTCACTGATAAACATAAAAGACTGCAGGAGACCATAAGGCCTACATTAGACAGTTTCATGCCCATTACATCCCCTAACATAGTTAGCTAACCTTCTCTTAAAACAACTGATTGTTTCCCTTTTGCATTTGAATATCTATTTTTTTTTCCTATGTAATGGTTATAGTTAGGTTAGGTTAGTGGTTATCGGACAACATAAAGTTCATGTTAGACATCCGTGCTTGCATGATTCTGAAATTCTACCTCCAAACTGAAGTGAAATAAAACATGTGAATTCCCATTAAATCTTTTAGCTTTGCTTGTATTATTTTTTTCTAGAAAAAGTAAGCAAGCATACTTCCAAATCTTGCTACTAGGTCATACATTCAACAAAAATACAAACAATTCTTGTAAAGTTGCAGGTCCCATAAGTAACTAGTATGTGTTTATAAGTGCCTAACAAATTCAACTTTTGCTTTGTATTGTTGCACTATATAGTAAAAGTAGTAAACTCATGTTACCTTGCATGCAAGTTCAACATTGTGCAACAAAGGTGCTACCAGAACTTGCCAACTTGTTATACGAACATAAGTGCAAGGCTCTAGGACTGCAGATATTAGACAATAGAAAAGGAGACATGATAGAGGTATATAAGCTTAACGGTTTAAAAACTGTTAGTATAATAATGGGAATATGAGGGCATTCGATGAGGAGCTGGAAACTGAAGGACCATTTTTAAAGAAAATTCTCTTAGAATAATAGTTATAGATAAGTGGAACGGGCTACCGAAATATGTTCTGACGGCGGCTAACATTGCCAATTTCAATGAAAGATATGACATGCACAATAATAGTGTAAGGGTCTTGCACTTTTTTTCGGAGGTGGGAACAGAAAAAGAAACTTACTTTTTTACCCACCTCTAAGTTATTACTTGATGAGTACATATAAAGATGAACATCCTTTCATGCAGTTAAATAAAATTTATATATTATTAATAACAATCGATACTGCCAAGTTTAAGACATGACCATCTGCATAGTACCTTTTTGGATGGAAATTAGTATACCACTCTGTATTAAGGATTAATTGCATTATTATACATACTAACAAACTGATTGTCATCACTAGTTTCCTAGCTCGACATCAAAATAATACGTGTGTTTACTAAAACTCAACTATTGGCGTGCGGACTACGTTTGTTTACATTCATAAAACGTAGTATTCTCTAAATTCTAAAGCTCGTATTATCACGGCATTGCAACACATTTCTATCTAGTGAGTATGATTATCCCTTGAAAAAAAATTACTCATTTGTAACTCCGTAACATCTACAACTTTCCTACATTCATACAAATGTTTAGTTTTACGTTTCTAAGACAATAAGGTTTAAATGACTATCATTATGTTTCATATGCAAATGAAAACTAAACTGATTCAGTCTGATACTAAAAACTCAACAGTTCATATTACAACTGTGTAACCATCTTATACCGCAGTTTCAGTGACAGGTAACCATTCCATTTGTGGCGAATACAATCTAAAGCCACAGTTCCCGCAATACTCAATTATCTAATTACTCCAGTCATTCGGTGTCTACTATTTGCATTGCAATGTAGTTTCTTATGGAAACAAAAAATAATACACAAACCCTACCTTCTGCTGTTTCAGCTTCCAATGCCTCGCGTAATCTTACAACAAGCACCGGCTTGTTTCCTTTACTGTCTAATTTCCTAGATTGTAGCTCTGTTCTTAATTTTGCTACCTTTAACTTCTCTGGGTCCATTATTTCACTCATTTGAGCTATATTGCACAATCATATTTCCTAGCACGACCACCAACAATACCTATTTATTATAAAAGTTCGCTCAGGCTCTGCTCTCAATTCTTAGTAGATTTTAACTTGAGCCTTCAGTCGCGGATCGGTGAGCCCGCGATACGTCATTCCAGGGTTGCCTGATCCCACAATATTTATTGGCATCTGTTATGATCGTTGGCATTTTTGGTAGTGTTTTCGGAAATTTGCAGTTTTTATGGTGTTTATTAAAGGATGATAAAATCTTAGAAATATCCAACAAGTCATATCCTTCATTGAAAGCAATTATTTCTTGGTCTGAATTATTGAAACGCGCGCGCGCGCAGTTAAACGAAAACAAATACAGACAAGGTTAAATCTAGGTTATCTATGTACCAGTTATTCATAATTTCTGTAAGATTTCAGCTACTAATTCCACATCAGGTTCTGATCTTTCAGTATCCCTTCATATGATCATACATATATATATAGATTCTTTTAGCATCTCTTCTGATACTAGAAAATCCTTGCAGATTGGAATTATTTGACTTGAAGTGTGACATCATGATCATTATCAAATTTGTCCTCAAGAGCTTGTACCCCATCATACTTCTTACTTTTGTTTTAGATAAGACAGCCTGACTAAACACTCTCAAAAAATGCATTTGATATGGGCCGACATAACTTAATAATCTAAAAATAATTTTTGCCAAAGTTTTGAAGCAACACAGCCTACCGGCTGCATTTTTTAAATTATAAATACTGTATCAAAAAATTAATCTAATTAAGGTCAATCCCTGCATTTGTCCAGTCACACAGCCTGATAATTATGTATTGTGTTTACAAGACATCAATATTTTTATCTCTTGTGCAAAAATCAGCTATTTTCCTCTTGTGAGACTGAACACATTTACTCTGGGAGCGTAGAACATCAGAGTGAAAATCTTGTAAAGTATCAAAAAACTTTAATTTTTCTGGCTCTGGTAGCCTCACGGGTATTTCGTCTACTGTTGTCTTAAAAAATAAAAAGAGACATGAATGTTTCATATTTAGTACCTGCTCATTAGATTCTTTTCTTTCTGACAGTTTCTGGTAGAATTTTGCTCTAAAGAAAATGTCTGTGATAAGGTTGAAATGTGTATCTTAATTTTTTCATACATTTTCACATATTCATCACTACTACTTCTCATTGACAATTGTTTGGTATTTTAGCAGGTCAAACACACTGTTTACATTGGCACTCTCCCTTAGAATAGTAGTTAGAGGGCAGGATAGATAAGATGGGGGAGAGGGAAGGAGGGGGGAATTCGGGGTTTAGTGGAAGGAAAGAGTGAAATGGAAGGAAGTGAGAGTTATGATAGATGTGGGGTAGACCCACTTGCTAGGTTGATGTCTATTTATATACCAAGGGCTTCCCACACTTACAAGGAAGGTAGCCAAGTCAAAAGGTAAGTACACACTCCCATCCACCCTTTCCTCCCTCGCATCTTAGTTCTTCATGGATGACGGGTGATCCCTGTCTCCCGCCCACTGCCGTGGATCAGAAGCAATGCAGCAGAACACAACACATCCACAACAAGGCTGCTTCACTTAGTTGGTGACCCCCTCTCCGTCCCCTCATGCAGAAAGAGAGAGAGAGAGAAGGCAGGGAGAAATCCTTTCTAGCTGCATCAAAATATAATTCATATATAACCACTCTCTACGCCCCATCCCCTTCCTTCCTTGCATTATACTATCATCTATTGAGGGGTTTCATCCACGTGGCCTTATCACGTGACTTATTAGTCTTCCATATTGAATGGCTAGCTTAACATAGTGGTCAGTTTAACAATAACAAGTGCTTCATCGTGACTGAGACTATACTATTTCCATTATCTCATGACTGTTGCAGTCTAGGTAAATATGACTACAACAACGAACTCTACTTGTCACTGAGGGGGGGGTTGAATAAAAGCGTGATGTATAAAAATACCTAATTATTAAGTGATAATTAATTAATACAAGAGTACTACATCACAACTAACAACCTAGCTAAAGCCCATTCCTTAGAATTAACTTAAGACTAAAGTGTACAATACTTAGGATATGGGTGAGACATGACCAATCGGGTCAAGTGTAGAAAGAGAAGTCCGGGTACCCACGCCAAGCCAACCTGGCACTGGTGTCAAAGGTGAACAGGGTGCCAGACGTCGCCATACGGCGACATAAGACATATACATAGGACACTCTGTAATCACTAGCACTATAACAGACACACATGGATTAATATAATACCCCTGAAGAGTATTCAGCAAACATAAATGGAACTAGCTACTTTCCTAACTAACTAAAATAATGCATAGACAATGACAATGTTCACCTCCGCGCATGCGCTAAGTGTAGGCCTTAGGCGTGCCCACGCCGCGTCCCTGTGCCCAGCTGATGGTCGAGGCGGGAACGCCAGGTCAAGGCTTTGTGCACAACCCAAGCTCACAACACCTCCCCCCAAAAAGAATGTGAGTCTCCCGAACGGGAGGCGAACATGAACAATACACATAAAATGGGCACATGGGCAACATAAGCAATCCACAAAAATAAACATACACAGTAAATGCACAGTATACATGGCACATGACACAAGGTGAATATAAACAAAATACATGAGAAATAAACACAAACAGTTCACTTATAGGGCTGGAGCTCGTGAGAGTGAGTCTGCTAAAAGGTTTAATTTTCCGGGTATGTGCCTTATTGTTAGATTAAACGGTTGAATAGCCAACGCCCACCTCAGCAGGCGCTGGTTTTTATGTCTCATCCGCTCTACGAACGTAAGCGGATTATGGTCTGTCAACACCTGTATCGGATGTAGAGTGCTCCCGAGATACACGCGAAAGTGTTCGAGGGCCATTAACAAGGATAACGCCTCCTTTTCCACGGTGGCATAGTTCCTCTGGTGTTGAATTTCTTGGAGTAGTAGGCGACGGGTTGTACTGCTCCTTCCTCGCCTTCCTGTAGCAGCACGGCCCCTCCTGCGACGTCGCTGGCATCGGTGTGCAAAGTGAAGGGCGCTTGCAAGTCAGGTGCGCGCAATACGGGCGCTCCAGACATCAGGGTCTTGAGGCTCTCGAAGGCTTGTTGGCACTCGGGGGTCCACTTGAAAACCTTCTTGCCTCCCAGGAGGTCGGTCATCGGGGCTACAACGGTTGAGAATTTTGGGCAGAACCGTCTATAATAACCCGCCAGGCCGAGGAGACGCATCACAGCCTTCTTGTCCGTTGGCACAGGATACTGTTGGATGGCTGCGATCTTGGCGGCGACAGGCCGGACCTCGTTCCGCCCTACCACATGTCCGAGGAAGGTGATTTGAGCATGGCCGAACTCTTGGCGAGGTTCACCGTCAGGCTGTTGGCCGCCAGCACAGCGAATAGGGTCTTCAACCGGTCCAGGTGCTCCCCCCAGGTATCTCCGAAGACAACGATGTCGTCAAGGTAGCAGCGGACGCCCTCCAACCCGGTCGTGATGAAGTTCATCAGGCGTTGGAAAGTGGAAGGGGCGTTCCTAAGGCCGAAGGGGAGGACCGTGAACTGATACAGTCCCTCCGGCGTGACGAAAGCGGAGATGGCTCTCGAGCGCTCCGTTAGTCGAACCTGGTAGTAGCCTTGTAGCAGGTCCAACTTCGTCACCCACCGCGCTGCACCCACATCGTCGATGACGTCATCAATCCTCGGCAGGGGATACCCATCAGCTTTCGTCACGGCGTTGACGCGGCGATAGTCGACGCACAGACGCATCGAGCCGTCGGGTTTGGGCACCAGGACCACTGGGGAGGCCCAAGGGCTGTGGCTGGGTTCCACGATACCTAGCTCCTGGAGACGCTGCACCTCGGCCCTAAGGTACTCCCTCTTGAAGGCGTTCAGGCGGTAGGGGCGTTGGCGGATTGGAAGAGCCCCCTCGGTATCCACGTCGTGTTCCAGCGTCGAACAGGACGTCTTCGAACTCCGTCAGCAAGGATTTGATGTCCTCCACTTGAGCACCAGAGAGATGTTCCAGTTTATCACTCAGGTTTCGCACGATAGTCGAGTTATCCAGTTTAGGCCCTGTCGCACTGTGTGTTACCGAGAAGCACTCATCACTCGCATCACTCTCTTCCGGCACTACCATACACACGGGCTCCGCCCTATTGCACTCAGCCTCATCACGATCGTGGAAAGGCTTGAGGAGGTTCACATGCACTAGGCGCCTTTTCTTTCGCCTATCTGGGGTGTGTATCACGTAGTTGGCCTGCCCTTGACGCTCTAAGACTACATATGGTCCACTATACTTAGACTGTAAAGGGAGATTATTTAAGGGCAAAAGGGCTAAAACTTGGTCCCCTACCTCGAAATATCTGTCTTCAGCTCTATGAGACCTATCAAACTGTTGTTTCATCTTTGTCTGCGCACAATCTAAATTTGAATGAGCAAGACAAGCAAGTTGTAACTTCTCCCTAAACTTAGGTACATAGGAGGCCAACGGGGTCTCTGCCTCGTTAGAGATCCAGCTCTCCTTCAGTACCTTAAGAGGTCCCCGTACTTCATGACCGTATATTAATTGGAAGGGGGAATAACCTAGCGATTCTTGCACGCTGTCGCGTATTGCAAACAAAAGAAGATCTACTCCCTCGTCCCAATCCCGCCCAGTCTCGATGCAGAAAGTCCGTAGGACTCGTTTGAGAGTTTGATGAAATCTCTCAACTACTCCCTGTGACTGGGGGTGATAGGCCGAGGACCTCGACTGCCTGACACCCAGGCTTTCCATCACCTGATTGAACAAGCGGGAGGTAAAGTTGGATCCCTGGTCCGACTGCACCACTGTTGGAAGGCCCACTTGGGTAAAGAAATGAATCAGGGCTCGAACTACATTCTTCGCCGTGATGCGGCGCAAGGGAATGGCTTCAGGATAGCGTGTCGCACAATCTACAATCGTGAACAAGAACTGAAAACCACGGGGGGTCTTGGGCAAAGGTCCCACGCAATCGATTACTATTTTACTGAAGGGCTCTTTGACTACGGGTATGGGCTGTAGTGGGTACGGTTTAACCGTGGGATTAGGTTTCCCAGCTACCTGACAGGGACGGCATGTACGGCAATATGTACTGACGTCTCTCTTTAGCTTGGGCCAGTAAAAATGAGACAAAATTTTGGCGTAGGTCTTTCTGACTCCTAAATGCCCGCCTACGCCATCATGGGCGATACTAAGAATATCCTGGCGTAGGGGGCGGGGAACTACAATCTGATGGTGAACTGTCCATGGGTGGTTGGCAGGTGAGACGGGTGAACGAAATTTCCGCAGCAATACACCTGAGCTGGTGTAGTAGCAGCTGGCCTCTCGTTCAGCTTCTGACTCACTAACCGCCCTACTACGGAAGCTGGCTAGTTTAGGATCCTCTGCCTGGAGCTGTATGAGCTTACTCCTAGTGACTGGCGAAGAACTAAAACTAGCCAGGGCCATGACACTATCATCATCAGAGCTACTCTTAGTTTTCTCTGACGGTGAGGGATCTTCAAAAAACTCTCCTAAACCAATCTCAGGGAGGTCTACTTGACTGGAGTCTACTTCCGACTCTTCACAAGGCAAGGAAGGATCTACATCATCAAGTCCTCCACTGACAAGCTCACTACTTTCGGCACCTTCCCTTTGGCTCATGCTGCGAGTGACTGGCAGGAAATAGCCCAGGAATTTCCTGTTCTAACTGGCTGGTATTGTTCTCAACAGAGGGACGTGATGAAACCACGGCATTAGGTAACATCACTCCTCCAGCGAGGTCATTCCCTATCAAGAGAGATACGCCTTTTACAGGTAACCTATCCACTACTCCTAAAGTGACATAACCGGATGTGATAGGGGAACGCAAATATAACATGCACAGTGGGAAACGTGATCCCCCGGTTAAACCGTTCACTAATACCCAATTTCCGGTATAACACGTCTCTATGGAGGGGACAGCATCCTTAGCCACTAGAGATAAGGCAGAGCCTGTGTCTCTCAAAATCTTAAGGGGAATGGGTTCACTGAACTGTGTGAGAGCTACGGAACCAGATGAGCAATATGGTTCGAATGGAGATGATGTGGGAGGAGAATTAGCGGTGGCAACAGGTCGGTTATTAATAGGAGAAAGGAGATCCAACTGAACTTCCGTCTGTTCTGCCACATTGATCGAGAGAGAGGGGGTTCCTACAAGAGAGGGCTTCTTATTTATAAGTTTATAACAGTCACTAACCTCGTGACCTGACCGCTTGCAATATTTACAGAAGGTATTAACGCTGGGTCCCCCTGTCTCACGGGCAACGGGCTTACCTGAGGTAGATGATGGGAATCCTGTAGTCATCCGAGGTCCTGCTGCCTGTGGTGTTGACATGGGAAGAAGGGGACTGGCCCGCGGTTGTGAGGGTGGGGGTCTGCAATGTACCTTAGGATTAGTGAGGCAAAAGTGATTCGCCACTGGGCCTGCCTCAGCTAGTGTGCGGATACCTCTCTGGTCGAGGTGGGCTCGTAGGTCTGGGTGAATGTTGGTGCGGATGTCTTCGAGCAGAATTAACTCAATTATTTCTGAGGGAGTTTTGGCATTCTCGCTCTCTATCCATTTGTGTACGAGTGTGTGTTTGCGCCGAAAGAATTCGACGTATGTTTCTTGGCTTTCTCTTTTCCGTTTCCTAAACTGTTGTCTATAGGCTTCAGGAACAAGTTGATAGCTCGTAAGCACGGTGGTCTTGACCAGCTCATAATCTTTAACCTGCTCGTCGGAGAGAGCGGAGAAGACATCTAAGGCTTTACCGGTAAATGACCGATAGACGAGCTGAGTCCACTTATCGTACGGCCACTCGTTCATTTTAGCCGTTCTTTCAAAGCAGGCAAAAAACCTGTCTGGTTCATCTTCATCAAACTTAGGAACACTACCTAGGAAGTGGTTTATGTTAAATGTGGGAGTGTTATTTGTTTGAGCCTGCCCCGGTCCCTGTTTTATAGTCTCCACTTGTAACTCGAGTTTTTTAATTTCGAGCTTCAATTCTAAAAGGCCTTGGGTCTCCCCGGCTCCCTGAAATGGGGGGTCGCTCTCCTGCTCGTCATAATATTCATTTTCCACGAGGTGATCATGTATCCTCTGTCTCAACGAATGTACTGACAAGCTGGAGTATCCCTCCAATCCGAGGCGCCGAGCAACAGCCGTAAGCTTAGTCTTTTTAAGTTTTTGTAGGGCTGTGAATGTAGGGGCTGTTAAGAATTGTTCAACGTCTGCCATTTTTCACCCGGCAACCTTAAGCACAATTTAAACACAATAGGCTAACCTAGCTACAGTGACAAGTCGTTATGCGAGTTCAAATGAGAAAGAATAACCAACTAGTGCTTACCGCGAGATATCTCCAATCGCACACAACACAGCACGTAAACACGTAATAAAGCACTTGCGATGGAGTTCTAAATACGTATAGCACACATTTGTATTGGTTCGTCATCCCGGACAGGCCCCCACTTGTTGCAGTCTAGGTAAATATGACTACAACAACGAACTCTACTTGTCACTGAGGGGGGGTTGAATAAAAGCGTGATGTATAAAAGTACCTAATTATTAAGTGATAATTAATTAATACAAGAGTACTACATCACAACTAACAACCTAGCTAAAGCCTATTCCTTAGAATTAACTTAAGACTAAAGTGTACAATACTTAGGATATGGGTGAGACATGACCAATCGGGTCAAGTGTAGAAAGAGAAGTCCGGGTACCCACGCCAAGCCAACCTGGCACTGGTGTCAAAGGTGAACAGGGTGCCAGACGTCGCCATACGACGACATAAGACATATACATAGGACACTCTGTAATCACTAGCACTATAACAGACACACATGGATTAATATAATACCCCTGAAGAGTATTCAGCAAACATAAATGGAACTAGCTACTTTCCTAACTAACTAAAATAATTCATAGACAATGACAATGTTCACCTCCGCGCATGCGCTAAGTGTAGGCCTTAGGCGTGCCCACGCCGCGTCCCTGTGCCCAGCTGATGGTCGAGGCGGGAACGCCAGGTCAAGGCTTTGTGCACAACCCAAGCTCACAACAATGACCCACAAGGTGTTGTCTGCCGTGTTGTCACGTACTGATTCAAAACATTCAGCATATACCGGAAGCTGTCAACTACCCCGAGTATGTTAAGATGGAATATTCTAAATGCATATTGATTTTTTCATTAAATGGTAGGTGATATAAGTAATTGTTAAACAGGTAAAGAAAAGAAGATACTTGTTAAACGATGTGGTATCTCAGGTCAAGCGACGTTGCCCCGGCTTCCGGCCAGGTGCGCAGGTCACTCATAGAGAATTACATAGAGAAGCTGAGTGCGGGTCTTCGGGCCGCTTAGTCTCTTTAATTATACTGGTCATACATGCAAATATAAAGAAATCGGTGTCTCCCCCGCTTTCTTTGGAGATGGTTTAGACGTGGCAACGCTGCTGGTTTTGCCGGCCACATCCTATGGGTCACCAGATAATGGAAGAAGTATAGCGAGAGGTAACAGGATGCTAGTAAAACCAGGTTGTTAGGTGTAGAAAAGGGATGTACCATACCCAGGCATGCACTGACAAGGCATGGGAATTGGTTCACGTAGGTATTTTGTTCTGTACACAAACCATCCCAGGTGCAGTGGCTTTAGTTAATAAAAATAAGAAAATGAGAGGCGCATGGGTGCGAAACTGGAGTTTCAGGGGTACCGCATAGGGAAGTATTGACCAATTTATAGAAAAATAGGATCGAGAGGATTGTGAAGATTGTATTGCGCTCACCAAGCATTAAAGTGGGACACACCACCATATTATTTGTTCAATAACCTTATCATTGTAACAGAGTGATAGCCTGGCAACAAACAATATTTAGTAAAAGTATAAACAGGAGAGATAGTTCATTGCAGGAAATTACGTATCCTTGCCTGGCCTAACCATCTAAATAATTTATCTCTAAGACCTTGGGGTTGTACTTCTGGACCACCGCAATCTTGTCAGACTGCAAGAATCCGAGCTGGGAGTGCCACCAGACCCCCCCCCCCCACACACACACACACAATAAACTATTATAGTGCATTAGCAATTGAATATTCTGGTTAAAATAGTAAAGTTTGCACAGTATTAAGACTCAAAGATTAGCAAATGTAGACCAGTGTACTTGAATATCGTAATGTAACATAATCTAACGCAACTTGGCCAAATGTAGCATAAATAATCTAAACTAACTTCACCTCAATTGAGCGTCAAGTGAGAAATAGCATTATGTAGGCTTGATAAATACATGTATTAGTACAATCCAACCATCTCTGGGCACATGCAGTTCATTTGATATTCATTCACAAGCAGTTCATTTGATATTGATAGCTATCCCTCCAACGGCTAAACATGAAACAATAGTAAATAAAGTACACAAAATTTCATGACATTTCAAACAGTATCATAAGAATTGCCAACAAAATATAGGGTGTGTAATCCAGGTTCCTTCTAATATGACTTATCGTAAGTCCATTTTCGGAAGTATATGATTTTAAGTAACTGTTAAATAATGTTTATTTTTGACAAACCAATGTCACCTTAGAAATAAGATACCAACCTGATATGAAATGGACACTGCAGTCTGGAGTGGCGAGTTGACTTCCAGCCTTCCCTCTTCACAGCTGTATTTCATCTCTCCCTTCTCTCAGTCTCAGCAGAGAAACGATAAAATGAGCGGTGTGGAGACTTCTGTTTTATACTGCAGTCAACAACTATATAAAGAAAATTCTGATAAACTCGAACTCTATCCCTGTGTTTGTAGCTTGCGCTAAACAATATGACCGACCATACAGTTGGCACGTAACCTGTGACGTCACATGAAACCCCTCAATACACAGCCATTATCCGCTCATCCATATCTCTTGCCTTCTCTCTCTCTCTCTCTTTCCTCAACAGACATTCCCCTCTTGCTCAGCACCCCTTTCACCCCATCTATCCATCTCATCCTCGGTCGTCCCCTCAAGTTCACTTCCCCTGCCTCTGCCTTTCACACCTCTCACTAATATTTCTTCATTCGTTCTTTCTGTGTCCAAATTATCCCAATACCTTCATCAGCCCTGTTTGCTATCTCCTTTTTCACCTCAGCTCTCCTCACCTCCTCGTTGATGTAATGTAATAAATTGTTAGGCCACTTTGACACAAAGTGGTCTGATGACTGGGCTGATGTGATACACTCATTAGATTAGGCAACCTTGGCACTAACAAATAGAATGGGTTGATGCAATATACCCAATAGTTAGACCACCTAGGCACAATCAGGATGATATAATTTACAGTTTCCACCTTGGCACACAAAACATAGATAAGTAAATAATGTAATACACAAATATGTTAGGCCACATTAGCACTGTAATACAAACAGGTTAGTGTTGGATAGGGAGCGTCACTGAAAAGCTGTCACTGCCCGGGGATTGAACGTGGGATCTTCCACTGTCCGGACAGACATGCTTACCGACTACACCACAGACGCCTCTAGTGACTACTTGCACATCTCCTTTCCTTTGCCCTCTGTCAGTCCGGGAATGTGCACCACTTCAGGATCCTACTCACTGTGCCATGTTGGATAGGGAATGTCTTTGGAAAGCTGGCACAGCCTGGGAATTGAACCCAAGACCTCTCACTGTCCGTGTAAGGGTGCTTACCGATTACACCATGGTCGCCCCTAAAACCCAGTACCACTGTCAGTAATTTGAACAAGATGTAACAAGCGAAACGTCTTACCAATCAAGGCTCCGTGCTCACGTGGTGTTTATTTCGACAGACTTGTCGGCAACTGTCATTTTTATACAAGTAAATCTGACTTAAACAATAAGGAGAATATTCTCTTTGTGAAACACAGTACCATGGAGCTTGTCTTTGTAAATAATGTGGAACTATATGATCACAATTTTATTGAAGTGAAAACATACACTGCCAATGAAATGGTTGGCAGCGCAGAAGTGGGAAAAATGAGGAAAATAATTTTAAATACCTGAACTTTTTAACAAAGACATAAGTTGGGATATTTTTTACGCAGAATTCAGTGCAGTAAAATGGAAATCGTTAGAAAATGAAAACTGAACAGAAATGTGGACGAATGTTCAGAATGTGTGCGATGAGGAGAGAGAACATTGGCACCCCTGACCCGCGCGACAGAGGCGGACTGTCACCAGGTGACGATTTTTTTTTTTTTTTTTTTTTTGGGGGGGGGGTCAGGGCGGCAGTGCTTTGATCAGGTGCAGTGGGTGTCCGGAAGGATGTGTGACAAAGAGTAGGATGAGGCGTTTCGTGATTAGGTAGAGTAGGAATTAGTTGATGGAAATAAGAGTGAAAGTCAGCGGCCGCACCGACGTGAAGGAGAGAGTGACGCCCAACATTGGGTGATTATTTTTATCATAATTATTATCATTATTTATTTATTCATTTTCAGACGAAAAGCTATCTAGGCGTGTACCCTACATCATGGCGGAGGCTGTGAGTGCCAGCGAAGAATCCCTTCGGGTTGGATCTATAGGCATCAAGCCTTTCGGCGGGAATGGAGATGTGGTGACATGGCTAAAGAAAGCCGAGTTGGTAGCTGAATTGACTAATGTCAGGAATGTGTCGAGTTTTATAGCGCTTAATTTGGAAATCGATGCATTAGCAATTTACCTTGAAATGTGGAAGACCGATCAAAAGGACAAGGCGAAAATACACGCCAGGCTGAAAGAGGCTTTCGCGAGTTACTCAAATTACGATGGGCAGGCGAGCAAGTTGGCGTATTTGCTAATGAACTGCAGATGCTGGCAGAACTAGCTGAGTGGAAGGATGTGGGTTTGGAGTAGGCGGTTAAGTTGGCAGTTTCCTGACAACATATCTGCAGAATTACAGCAGATAACGGTCATCAAGTCAGCAAGCATGGACGCCTTAATTAGTAGCACGTGCTGGAATTCTGACAGTGCGGGAAGAAGCAGTCACCTTCATGATTCTGGCGATGGAGTTAGCCCTCTTCACCTCCCTCATGGTGGTTAACAATTTCAAGTTTTTTTCCCCAACGATAAACTTTTCCTTGCTCTTTTGTGCTTTATATCACAAGTAATAGTTGTTGCAGGCCGCTTGGAAGCCATCACGTTATGTATTACTCTCGTAAAACCAAGAGTGAATGTGTAATAGTAACACAAAGCACAGACACTGAAACACGGGCCGAGGGAGTAAACACAACTGAGGAAAGAACGAGAACGAGTTTCGATGGGTGGCCGATGGAGCATGGATGGCGCTGCGATCGCGGTGAGTTTGTCTACGGTTTGGTGATCGTATAATCGAGTGCCTTCATCGAAAAACAAGCTAGTGGTATCAATTCAAAAGGATCGTATAAACGAAATATTGGATATCAAACCATCAAATAGAGAGGGAAACCTGTATATATACATATATAATATATATATATATATATTTATATATATGTATATATATGTGTATATATATATGTATTCAACAAAAACCCACTGTGTTGGATAAGAAATGAAATAAATGAATTCCATATATTTCGATTACGGATTGTGATCCTCTTCAGTGGAATACAGAAAGGTAGAGCAAAAGGCATGTCTTATATACAATAAAAATAAGGGACAAGGGTAGGACTCAGGTACCGTCTAGTGCTTTGCGGGGCAGGTCACCCGCCTTCACCAACGATCAGTCCGTGATCGAAATATATGGAATTAATTTATTTCATTTCTTCTTATCCAACACAGTGGGTTTTTGTTGAATCTTTACGAATGTGTTACGACATTACTTTATATATATATATATATATATATATATATATATATATATACATATGTATATATACATATATATATATATGTTGTTACATTATGACAAGGTGTTGAAGGTGGAAAAAGAAGTCACGGGTCTAGATCCGAGTTACTAAGTTTATTCATGACAGGTTTCGCTCTATGCTTCTTCAGAGGAATGCTTCTGAAAAAGCATAGTGCTAAACCGGTCAGGAATAAACTCACACTTCTCTGAAGAAGCATAGAGCGAAACCGGTCAGGAATAAACTCAGAAACTCGGAACTAGACCCGTGACTTCTTTTTCCACCATCATATATATATATATATATATATATATATATATATATATATCTATATATATATATATATATATATATATATTATATATATTACCTTCAATGTTTAATATGGTCACCCCTTTATGTTATCACATTATTATCAGTCCTCATATGCTAAAATAGACTAATTTCACTTAAACAATAGCGTCCTTTTTATGTAAATCCTCATATTTCCATTTTTTGTAGATGCGTGTGAGCCAGGATCACCTGCGTAACTGTTGATTGACAGCTAATCACTGTGAGGATGAGTGCCATACTGCATTCAGTGGTCTCCTATCCTGCTTTCCAAAGATATTCCTTCAAGACGCAAATATCCCTCTGCAACCAGACGACGCCAGCATTTATGTGTAATTATTGATCTGTATGTTTTTCTATTTTTACATGCATGTTGTTCAGAAGCGGTCGAACAATACCGGCCCCTATAGTTGTCAGTGATCATCTCATTATGTCTAGTGACAAAGTTTCTTAATGTTTATATGGAGAAACCATGGCAACCTCAGCTATGGCTCCCACTATTATTCTGTTGCACCAGGACCCCTAAGTTGTAAGATTTTCTGGTGAGGATCCTAATTATTCAGCATCTGCATTTATTCAACAATGTGAGAATAGTATCAACACTAATGTCATTACAGGGTCCGAAAAATATATTTTGTTAGATCACAACTTGTTCCCAACTCACTAGCCTCTGAGATGTCAGCGTCATGCATCAACCCTAGAGCTTTAAACTACAATTGCACCATCTTCAAGGCGAATTTTCTTAAAATGTTTGATGCAAACCTGGTAGGTGATAATTGTCTTTGGTGCTACAGGTTAGCTGATGTACTCTCTTCTTCTATGGGTACTGAAAATTGTATATGTGCTCAGGTTAGAGCCAGTGTAATGGCCTCTGAAGCATTAGATTCTTTGATACATTCACATTGGACAGAAAATAATTCCATCACTCTAGATAGACTCTTAACTTGTTTTAGAGTATTTATTCTATATTTTGTTCCTTGCTCCTTCTGAATGAAAGATTGCTTCTCCTCTTAGTTATAAGACAAATTAGTCTTTACTAACCTTTGCAACAAAGCTTTCTAGAAAGTTAAAAGAATTGCCTCATATTGCCTTGCTAGCTCCTGTACTACCCAGTTATTCACAGTAGTCTAAGGAGGTTCCTACTCCTCCACCAAAGGATTACAAAGGCGGAGCATGCCGACAGGAGACCTTTTGGTCCATATCTAGGTTGGATGCGAAAAAAAATCATAATAATAATAAAATGATAAATAAAAACTATAATAATGTAAATAACGAATAATATACATAAATAAATGCATAGGTATAGTGAAATAATAAACAAACAGGTAAATAGTAAATAATAATAAATTGACATATAACTAATAATAAATGAAAATCAAACAGACAAATGATAATAAAACAAAAACAATATGAAATAAATCATAATCATTACAGCATCTTGCTTAGGTGTTTATCTAAATGATTCTTAAAGCTTCGAACTGAACTACATTGCACTACCTGTGCAGGAAGTTTATTCCATTCATTAACTACACGGTTGGCAAAGTTGTTTCTACCTACTTCCAAATTGAATCTATTTCCGGACAGTTTGAGACCATTGTTTCTAGTCTGATTCTCGCCTTTGACACCTACACAGAGCACTCCTCCACCACCTCTGTCTTCAACACCTACACTGAGCATTCCACCTCCTCTGTCTTTGACACCTATGCAGAGCACTCTGTCCTATCTATATCTACTGTACTTGCACATATTTTAACAAAATAGGTCATTCTAGTGTTTTGTTTCCTTCATAAGCATCATGAGTGAAAGGCTAAGCAGACTTCTGTACATAGACATTCCACTAATTCCTCATCTAGCATCACACGACTTTTCAAGAATGTCATTTTAGCCTCAATCTAGCTACTTTCATGTCCATGGACAGTGTAGCCATTCTTCTGATCAGTGTTCCAAGATTTCGAAGCTTAGAGCAGAAATCGTTCAATCCCCAAACATACCCAGTCCCATTTTCACAAGCACCCATATCAAAATCCCAAAGACTGACTAACAGTGACCAGTTCAAGATCGTCCCTTTAGTGGCTGCTGTCTCTTCCCAACTCCTTACCTTTCAGTGTTATATGGACCAGACACCTATCACTGTAACAGTAGACACTGGGGCATGTAGCCTATGGGCAAAAGGGCATATTCTGTTCTCAAGGATTTGTACAACATACCACTGTTACCTTCTTGTAGTGCTTTGCAAGCCGTACAAGGCTCTCCCTTGTCTATTCTTGGATCTATTTGCATTCCCTTAGGGTATTCTTCCCATGCCAAAGTGTTTCATGTTAACTTTGTGGTACTTTCTGATTTCATACTTCAGTGTGGTCGTCTCTTAGGCTTTGATACTTTAGCAACTCATGCCATAGATATATCTCCTCAGCACTTTATGGTTACTTTCAACAACAACATCATTCCTGCAATAGACAGGCCAGTTTCTATACATAGCTCACCTTCTGTGCATGGTCTGACCAGGCAGTCATCTTCCATGGGTTCAAAACTTTTAGGATCTCCAGTACTTTCTTGTGCTGTTGTTGTTGTAGGTGAGCACTATATTAGTCCTAGTGCATTTCCAGTCCTGGTGTTCATTTCAGATGCTCCAATTGGTTCTGATGTCTTATCTCAACCTGACTGTTCATGTTAGACATCTTGCATTGTAGGGTTCTCTTTCCACTGTTTGTTAGGACCATGTTACCACAGCCATGCTAAATGTTATTGGTGCTCCCATCATACTCTCTTCTGGTATTCACTTAGGTTCTTTTGATGTCACTGATGTTGACACTGTCCAGGATTCACCTATCATAGCAGCTTCTATTCAATCATCTACACACACAAATGGCACAGCTCATTTAGCCTCTCAGTATGCAATATATGTAACGCTGATTTTTCTGAGCTAAGAGACAGTCTCATGGAACTTTTGCTCATGATTACCCTCAAGCTGGTCACCCAAGTCATGACAAAACTTTGGCTATGGCTCGCAAGAAATATTATTGGCCTAGAATGCATTTAGACATTGCCACTCATGTAGCCCAGTGTAAGTCTTGTGCTCAGAACAAAGGTTCTACTCACACTGCTCCTATTCTAGAGTATCCTACTCCTTGCCCTTTTGACACTGTCACCATTGATCTCTTGCAATTGCTCCATAGCATTCAAGGGTCAGTGTACATTCTTGTATGTGTTGATCACTTCAGCTGTTTTGTAATATTGGCTTCCTTGCGTAATAAATCTGCTCCAGTTGTTGCTCACGCTCTAGTTTCTCATGTTTTCTGTCCTTACACTACTCCTTCAGTGTTGCTTAGCAACAATGGGACTGAGTTTAAGAATGTCATAGCCAACATTTGCAAACAATACATCACCCAGACTTTTGTAACTGCTTATCATCCCTCCTCTAATGGTCTGGTGGAGCAAATAGGAAAATACTTGACATCCTAATGCACGCTGCTAGGGATCTGCAGGAACTTGGGAAGACTGGCTACCCCATGTCAGAGCCTGCATTAATAGCACTATCAATGTAGCAATGGGAAAGACACCTCATCATGTCATTTATGGTTCTGAGAAAAGGCTTCCATATGATCTTTTGGATAGTCCTATTCAGCTTCTCTACAATTCTGAAGAGTCAACTTCATTGTCATACATTGCATACCATTTACAATTCTGTCAAGAGGAAACTTCAGTAGTCTAGATCAAACAAGATACAGAAACAACATAGTAAGGCTACCCCTGTTTCCATCCAAGTGGGTGATCATGTATTTAAACAAATGCCTGAGTGACAGTCTAAGCTAAACAACAAATTTACTGGTCCTTTCTGGTGATACAGAGGCTTTATCCCAATAAGTTCATGGTTTTTGTCCCATCTCAGGGATTTAGGTTTTGCATTCTGATAGGCTTAAAACACAGGTACCCATACCTGCATTTACTTAGCCTCCCCCAAGGCCCAATGTTCCCACTGTGTCACCCACTGTTCATCACTCGTATCATATACATTCAAAAGGGACATTGCCTTGATCGTCAAGTGAGACAATTGTGTACATATATATTGCTGTGCAACCTTTTCTCTTGTACCCACTACCTATTAAGGTTGTAAACTATGTAAATAACTATGTGCAACCTCAGTTATGCTTTCCATAACTGAGGGGGATTTGACCTATCTTTTTCAAGAGCTCTTCTGTAATTGTCTGCCAAATGTATGGTTATTATTTTTCCATTTTCTATACCTTATTATATACTTCCTATGTGTATTGTATCATGTCCCGGACATCTGGCAATTTATGTCATACTCTTTCTCTACTGGCACCAGTATGTGGTTGTATCTATTGTATAATATAATCTTATATGTCTTTGTACACTATGTCCCAGTATGTGGTTGTGTTTAGTGTATACAGTATGTATGTTCTTTGTCTATTGCTATATTCTACGTGCCATTGTGTTTGTCTGCTCCCTGCTATGAATGTTGTTTCCTCAGTGAGGACACTAAGAGGTGGTGGCTGAACCATGTAGAGGGATTGTGTATTATAATTGTGATCTTATATAAATATGTACCAATGTATAAAACCATTCTGGTGGGTTTGTATTCCCTGCCAATGGATTGACATTCCCACCTGTTTAAGTGTGGGACGCTATGTAAAGGCAGCCTTGCTCTTGCTTTGGTTAAGGGTAGGCCTACATGCTCATACCGTGCTCTTGTCCAAATAATATATAATCGTGTTGTGACTTTGATTAACCCACCATAATATACATACATACATATATATATGTGTATATATATATTAGGGGTGTGCTGATTCATTTGTTTTGCTGATGCTGATGCTAATGCTAATACCGATTCCTATTTGCCATTAATTGCTCATGCTGATACTATTGCCAGAGAAATTATGAAACTTTCATTATATTGCTACTGTCCCTCCGTTATGCTGTCCCCCAACCCCTTGTTGCTGTCCTGTACAATTTCTCTGAATTTCATTTCCTTCTTTCGCCTACCCTGTGGGGAAAAAGAATGCTGCCACCAAGTATTCCCACTTGGATTGTAGGAGGCGAGAAAAATGGGATGGGGATTGGGACCAAGCATCCTTCTCCCTGTAGCCCCACAGGGGACATTCCTAAAAAAGTAAAGGCATAAGAGGGTCTAGGAGTTTTCCAACCAGCACCCTGAGGTTTGGGTCTTTTAATGTGTGTGGATGTGGTACAGATGAGAGTAAAAGGGAAGAGATAGTATGTTTGTGAGAAGAAAGATGGATGTGCTGGCTTTGAGTGAAACTAAGTTGAGAGGGAAGGGCGAGTGTGAGTTTGGGAGTGTAGTTGGGAGGTTCTCAAGAGTGAAGAGAGGGCGAGGGAGAGAAGGGGTGGTTATACTAGTAAGTGAAGAGATAGGTAAATGTGTAGTGGAGTGGAAGGAGGTTTCTTCAAGGCTAATGTGGATGAAGGTGAAACTGGGAAAGGAGATGTGGGTTTTTGTGAGTGCATATGGGCCTGGTAGTGAGAAGAGTGTAGATAGGGAGGCTTTTTGGATGGATTTAAACAAGTGCATAGAGGGATTATGGAGGAACATCAATGTAGTAGTATTGGGAGACCTTAATGCTAGGGTAGGAAATGAACCAATTGATGGAGTGGTTGGGAAATGTGAAGTTCCAGGAAAGAATCGTAGTGGAGAGTTGGTGACATGTCTAGAGAGTTGATGATAGCAAATACAGTGTTTCGGAGTGTGCGGAGTGGCAAATGATCACTCAAACCAATTAGATATTCAAGAAGATTTAGATAAATTACAGCAATGGTCTGAAAAGTGGCTAATGAAATATAACACAAGTAAATGCAAGGTAATGCACATAGGTAAAAATAACAGTAAGTACGATTACAAGTTATTTGGAAATTCGTTAACAAAAGTGGATAGTGAAAAAGATCTCGGCGTAATTATCAGTAACGACCTCAAATCATCCAAGCAATGTATTTCAGCCTCTGAGAAAGCAAATAAGATTCTGGGAATGATTGCGCGATCTTTTGATTTCAAAAGTCCATCACTCATTAACAAGCTATATAAATCGTTAGTTCGTCCACATTTGGAATATGCTGTTTCCGTATGGTCACCGAATCTCATTAAAGACATTGACAGACTGGAAAAAGTACAACGGCGAGCCACAAAACTGATTCCAAATATCAAAAATAAATCATACGAAAATCGACTAAAGCACATGAATCTGTTTTCCCTAAAAAAGCGTAGACTCAGAGGTGACTTGATACAGGTCTTTAAGATTTTAAAGGGAATTGACAACATCAAAAGTGACAAAATTTTCACATTGAATGAGAATCAGACAAGAAACAATGGTCTCAAACTGTCCGGAAATAGATTCAATATGGAAGTAGGTAGAAACAACTTTGCCAACCGTGTGGTTAATGAATGGAATAAACTTCCTGCACAGGTAGTGCAATGTAGTTTAGTTCAAAGCTTTAAGAATCATTTAGATAAATATTTAAGTAAGATGCTGTAATGATTATAATTTATCTTATATTATTTGTTTTTGTTTTGTTATCATTTGTCTGTCTGATTTTAATTTATTATTAGTTATATGTTAATTTATTATTTACTATTTACCTGTTTGTTTATCATTTTAACTATACCTATGCATTTATTTATGTATTTTATTTGTTATTTACATTATTAGAGTTTTTATTTATTATTGTATTACTAATATGATATATATATATTTTTTTTTTTGCATCCGACCTAGATATGGATCAAAAGGTCTCCTGTTGGCATGCTCCGCCTTTGTAATCCTTTGTAAGTACACATTGGAGAGGGTGGTGCATGGAAGGGTGGTAGGTAAAGCATTAATGGACTATGTAGTGGTAGATAGGAGTATAATAGGAAGAGTTAAGGATGTACATGTTCTAAGGGGAGACAGTGGGGGAATATCAGATCATTTTTTGGTGGATTAAAAAGTGTAATGAGGAATAGACATTTGGGAATGGATGCTAAGAGGAGATTGTATTAAGGAGTGATTGTGCCAATAGTACTGTATGGGGCAGAAATATGGAACATAAGAGAGGAAGAGAGAAGGAGTTTGAATGTGTTTGAGATGAGGTGTCTAATAAGTATGATGGGGGTTACTAGGCTGGATAGAGTGAGAAATGAGGAGGTGAGGAGGAGAATAGGGGTGGTAAGGGAGTTGGGAGATAGGGTGGATGAAAGAGTATTGTGATGGTTTGGACACATGGAAAGAATGAGTGAAGAAAGACTAGTAAAAGAGGTATGGAAGGCAGATGTGGAGGGAGTGAACATGAGGGGGCATCCTAAGATAAGACTTGATGGATGGGGTGAAAGGGGTTTTGGGGAAGAGGGGAATGTCTGTTGATGAAGGACAGGAGAGGACAGAAGATAGGGGTGAATGGTTGTATATGGATGATGTTGTGATGCATGAGGTGGAATGGGTGGGGGTATGGGGGGATGGGGGGTGAGGTAGTATGTGTGAGAAAAATTTGACACAGCCCGAAGGGATTTCTCCCCATCTTCTTTTCTGCATGAGGGGATGGAGAGGGGGGTCACCGATTTAATGAAGTGGCCTTGCTGTGGATGTGCTGTGTCTTGCGACACTGCTTCTGACCCAGGGCAGTGGACAAGATGCAGGGATGACCCATCATCTAGGAGGTGCCAAGATAAGAGGGAGGGTAGTTGGTGGAGGGGAGTGTATTAGGGATGGAATGGGTGGGAATGGTTTTTATTGTCATTATTATTATTTTTTTTTTTCATATTTTTTTAAGAGATTCCAAAATGACCACAAATAGACTAATGTTCTAAGAGTTATACAATTTTGAGCACACAAAATTTTTATAACAGTGTATTTACCCTAACAATTGAACAATAACTTATTGGAGATTATTATAAAAAGTTAAAAGTTATAATAGAAGTTAAAAGTTATTATAAAAAGTTAAAAGTTAATGTATGTTATAAATATTATGCCTTTGTTTTTTGGCTATCTCCCTTGTAAGGGGAAAAAAAGCCTTTGGTATATGTATGAATTAACATTCTGTTACAGTTGTAGAGAATAACTACTTCCTGATGATAATGGCATTGAACATCCTATAGAATGCATACATGGGCCATCACTTTGTCTTTCATGATCAATTATAGAGGGCACCCATCTGGTCGAATTTGTAAATTCCCTTTGGTGTGGCTGTAAAATTCTATTATTTCTAGTTTGTGTTTCCCCCAAGGTTGGCTGTGTGTGCATACTGGATAGCAGAAGCACCAACTTGGAATTTCAGATCATTGTTGGGACGTAGGACACTAGAGTAATTTTATTGGTGAACAGGAAGCTACTTAAACCTGGGGCCCAACCTGTCTTGTCTGACATCTGTGATGGTACCTCCTTATTAGTTTCCCACAGAAGTCATGCTGCAGTTATTCAGCAGATCTGCCCCTAGAGGCACTGATGCAAACCAGTTATCAGTGGTGACCTTTCTGTTTGTCTGGTTATACAGCTGTGTCAGTTCCTTTGTGAAGTGATGCATCAGGTTCATTCATGTTAGATAGGGACTGTCACTGAAAGACTGGCAGTTAGGTTGACAAAAAGATGTCAGCCATTGTTTTACTTTAATGACTTCAGTACATTAGGGAGGCCGACAGCGTACTGATGCTGCACCTTGTAGTTGATTTACTGAGCATGGCTTGCAGTTGCCAGCTCTCACAATTTACACATCTTACAACTCCCTTATATGGGGGAAAAAAGCCTTTGGTATATATATATATATATATATGTACAATTCCCCCCTCAAGATTGAGAGGGCATGAGGAGCTGAATGTCCAGACAATCTTTAATTAAATACATGTAATAAAATGACAAATCAAAGAAATACCAATAATGTAAACACTTAAATTTGAACACTAAACATTAGAACTCTTGACATAACACTTAAATTACTGTCACATAGTCATCCAGTCGTTTCAACTGCTACTTGTGTCTCTGAGGTCATCCTCTCCCCAGGGAAGTGGATGTAGCTTAGGCGAGTCCCCGGGGTTTGGGTGGTTCCATGGTGATGCAGCCTCCATTAAATCTCCATAGTTGCGCAGTGATACATGACAACTTCCGTCCAGTCTCACTGTGTACTGGTGGTACAGGTGGACTTTTGCAATGGTGCCAGACTTGTTCCATGCTTTAGTGGTCTGGTCCTAAATCCAGACACGGGCTCCTGGCTGTAGGCAGTGTCACTTACAGTGCTGGCCCACAGCCTTGACACATTCTCCTTGAGTGGTGGGAGTAGCATGGTGGTTGACCTGGGTGGCAGGCCAGGGATGCTGTCCTTAACCATGCCCACCACCAACAAGGGTGGCAGGTGTGGGAAGACCCTGATCCTTGTAGGTGGTGAGACAGGTAGACCTGCTGCATGGACCTTATGAAGTACACATCCTGTAGGGTAAAGTGGCCAGGGATGCTAAAGTGGCAGGTTGTGGCCCCTAGGGTGGGCAGACTGATATGGACAAGATCTCATAGGCCAGTGTGCCCTTGCAGCTTCCTGGGTGTGAGACCTATAGCCTTGATCAAGGTGGACCCAGCCATACAAACCTGTATGCCTGTATCTGTAATGACTGTGACTGCCCTTCCCCCCAGAGATAAGGACTTGAATCCATAGCTGGCTCATCACTTAGGCAGTCGCAACCATGGCACTGGCCACTGTGTCCTTCCTTGTAGGCCTTTTCCATCCTCTGGACATTTCTTGAAAGTGGACCAGCTTTCTACAGGCAAGACACGTGGCACCCTTTGCCGGATATCCAGCCTTGCCAAGCTGGTGTTGTTCTCTGTAGTTCCCAAATTAGTGGTGATAGGTTTTCCCAGGCCAGGGTGTGGCAATGATGTCATACTTGTGATATCACATGATGTCAACACCATCTGCCTCAGGGTGGCGGGTTAGTGGGTCACCACGAGTATCTCTTTGTACTGCCTCAAACACTGCACAGCATGCCCTTAGGCTGTCAACCTCTTTAGATTGAGCACAGTGCTGAAACACCTCATGTCTTAGAGTTGGCTAGCTTAGTCCAACAACCAATTTTTGCTCTAACATGTATTCACTTAAATCACTATCACAGTTCAGGCACTGAAACACAGTCTAATACCATTTGGGTGCACTTGATAAAGTAATCGCCCACTGACTCCCACATGCTCTGCCTGGCACTAACAAACTCCAACCACTGCACTGCCTGGTTTGCCCCATGTAGAACTAATTTGCCAATGCCCTTCAGGACCTCTGCTGCAGAGAGGGCACCTAACTGAGCCTTGAGGAGTCTGGCATTAAGTGCATTTTGTAGTGCTGGGGCACACAAAAGGTGGATGTAGTATACAGCATCTTTGTTCCTCACAGTGTTGAGCTCGATCCAGTCCTCCATGGAGTGACACCATGAGTGGAAGTCTGCTGACATCATGTCCAAGTCACATTTTTCCAGTCCAATTGTACTAGGAGACCTGCATGTTGATGTCTCTGTCATCACCATGTTTTGCTGCAGGGCTGTTATGGCCCCCTGTTGAGATAGCAGGAGCATCTGAATTTGTGCAAGGCTTCCTTGCCCCTGGTGTCTATCTGACGAGGGTGTGTATCTTGGGTATCTTTGGGTGGACATTGTGGAAGCATAGGAAGGTTACTACTACTGCGCCATATTAAATAGGAAGCATCACTGGAAGACTGGCAGTTAGGTTGACAAAAAGATGTCAGCTGTTGTTTGATTTTGATTATTTCATTGCAGTAGGGAGGCTTGCAGTGCACTGATGCTGTGCTTCGTAGTTGATTTACCAAGCATGGCTTGCAGTTGCCAGCTCTTACAATATACACATCTTACAAATTGCCCTCCTCTTCATACATGTAGGACCATCCAACTATAAGCACGAGACAAGGAACTTGAACCTAGCCTCAGACATGGTTAACCAGTAAATTGGCAACCTGAACTGGGAATTCCACCTTTTTGTTGATAGGAGACTGTCCCTCTGGTAGCCACTGCAGATCAGTATCCCCAAACAAAGCATACGTCTCTCCTGGCTCTGTTGGGGACAATGTTACTGTCTGTTGCTAGTGCTTTAACCTGAATTTTCATATTGATGTACTGTGTTATTTCCTTTATTATCCCATCATTATTGACAATGTTGAAGGATTTATTATTAATGTCTGCATCCTGAGCATCTTTTTTTTTTTACTCTGGTTGAAGGTACAAGTAATACAGGCACATGCCATCATAAATTACTCAAGGCAGGCAGTTGGGTATCTTCATGGAGTAAAATGTCATTAAAAGAGGTCAGTATAATAAAAGGATAGAAATATCAAAATAGTATACTAATTATATTATCCTACATGTACAAAAAATCCATTCTCTCTTTCTTTGTAGCAAAAATATCGGTGACTTTTTCATAGAAATTAAAAGTGGGGTCTTGCTCCATTTTATTAAGTCTTTCCTTTTCAATGGATATTAGAGCAAGTGATGAAAGTCTTTGATTTGTCTTTCTGTTCCTAGTGTAGCTCTCAATTCTTTTCAAAGTAGAAAATGATCTCTCTACCAATACAGTTGTAGCAGGAATTGTCAAAACTAACTGCATCAACTTCACAGCTTCTGGAAATGTTTGAGTCAATTCATTTACAAATAAAAAATCAAGCAAATCTTTAACTGATTTACCTCGAAACACTGGTGCATTGTAAATTCCAGCTAAATCAGCTTTCAGTCGTACGATGTCAAAAAAATTTCCATAGTTCTTTTCTAAACTTTGAAATGCATCCTTATCAACTTGGCAAGCAAATTTTTTAAAATTATTTCTATCAACTAATGAAATGAACTTGAAATTTTCTAAATTAAATCTTGCTTTTATGTTTTCCAGTATGTTATCCAAAATTATACCAAATATTCTGATTCTTTCTTTCTTAATTGAACCTTTTGTACAAGATTTTGATTCAGTTAAGTTATTTTCCCAGCAATATTCTTCAAACTTTACATACAAATACTCAAAATTTTTCTGAAGATCCTCAAGTAAATTTATTGTTCCATTAATCCTTTCTATGTAATATGGAACATCTATAATTTTTGTTTGTAAAACATCAAAAAGAGTGTCAGTTTTAATGAAAATTTCATTATAAACCATCAGAAAAAAATATGTGGAGTCTTTTGTTAGCCAGTCATAAAACCCACTGCTTCTCACTAAAGTATCTGGATCTGACAACAAAGGATTATTGTTTATGGTTTTGAAGAGTTTGCAAAGGTGACCATGGTATTGGAAAATAGTCTGGATTAGTTTCGAGTTCGAACTCCATCTCACTGGTTCTGCCTCTGGAGTGAGTTTTCTCACTATCTCATCAAGGAATTGCATTGGTTTTGTTGAGTGATTGAAAAAAGAGGCAAGTGCCTCAGTGGTCATGAAAAAGCTTGTACATTCAGGTATGAATTTTGCTGACTGAGATAAAACAACATTTAATTCATGAGCATAACAGTGAGTAAATAAAGCTGCTGGTGATTTTTCTCTTACCTTAAGTTGAACACCATTTAAATGGGATGCCATTATCACTGCCCCATCATATGTCTGTGCTACAAGTTTCTCACCACAGTTGTATTTATCTAAATTACTAAATATACACTCTGTTACACTTCCAACAGTTCTATCCTTAAGAATGTCAAATCCTATAAAGACTTCTTTGATATCAGAGTCCAACATGTACCTCAGTATTGTTGAACACTGAGCTGTACATGAAATATCTGTCATTTCATCCACTTCTATGGCAATGAATGGGGCTTGTGCAATTTCTTCTTTAATATGATTTTCTACCATTGTGCCTACTGCTTCAATCAAGTCATTTTGTATCCGATTAGAAAGCCTAGAAAATGACGAATTCTGTAATTGCTGTGCCAAATTTTCATCAAATTTTGCAGTATAGTTCAGCAACTCAATGTAGTTTCCACTATTTAATGATGATTTCTGTTTATCTCCACAAAAAGCGAGTTCCTGTTTAATCACAAAATAAGTAGCACAAATAATTTTTTTTAATATATCTCTGTTTTCTTTAACCTTTTTATTATGAAGTTCAATGCTAAAAGACTTCTGTTTATTTGAGAGCAAATCAACTTGTGCAGATCCAAATGTTTTCAATGATATTTGGCTTTCATAATGTGCTGCTGATTGTTCATGTTTACTTAAAGCATTAGGCAAATTATCCAAATCACAATATCCTTCTTTTACCCACACACTTTCACTAGATACAGAAAACAGCAAACAAGGGAAACAAAAGAGCCTTTTTGTCACATTACAGCCACACAACCACTCTTTCTTGCTGTACCAAGCAGTTTGAAATGTTCTAATAATTTCTGTCCCTTTCTGTTGTTTTAGTTCCATAAGTTCTGGTGTTGGTCTACCATTTTCTATAATTTGTCTCTTTTCTTCATCATCTAAGTTTGAAAATATTTTAAGATATTCACTACCCATATCTGAAAAGGGAAAAAAATTGTAAATTAATATGTGCTAAAAATAAATAATAATAATAATAATAATAAATTCAAAACACAAATCTCATTCAACAGAATATGCCAAACAACTGAGCTGAAGGCAGATTTACTGCCTTAGTAGGACGTAAAGAACCTAGTGCTGAAGAAGTGTATGCAGCACATGGACTACACCAATACAATTCATAGCTTATATACCAAGATTGAAAGGCAGGGGCAAATTAGGCCTACCTAATCTACCAAAATATATATATTGTACAGCCAATGCAAAAAACTGTGGGATCTATACAAGTTAGCAAGGAAAAAGTGTACAAGTTATTTTGCTTTCTCCCTCTATGTTTTCATACATATCATTCGCCCTAATATTTGGTCATGTTTCCTTTGGCTTTAATCACCAAGCTGAAGAGCTTAGGCTTGCTGTGGATGAGTTTGATGAAGTAATCCAGAGACATGTCCTTCAGTCATCATTTGATCTTTAGGAAAGAAGTAGAGACCACCATGACCAGAACTCCCTTAAACACCAAGGCCAGTGGTGAGCTTTGGCAACCGCAGTGGCATCATGTGGAAGGCTCTGTTGAAAACTATGGGAGGCAACTAGTAGTTGTCACCAATTGCCTCATGTGAAAGGGGCCTAATGGTTTCCATCATTGGCCACAGTTGAGTGGTCAGAAAAATGGCTCAAACCACCACCGTACCTTTTTTGAGGCTGCCACAAAAAAGTTGCCTGTGAGAGTGGAGCCATATAGATGTGTATGTTCTATATCTGATTATTTATTTGTGGTGACTACTGACAACAAAATGTTGCTCATGTGAACCCAGCTTAATATTTCAATGTCTATATCAACTTCCTCCACTGTTACTGGTGAGCAGGGCTGTACAGATCAGAGGTCAGGAGGCAAGTGAAATTATGTCGCTGTTGAGTTGAGACAATGCACAGTAGTCAGATTGTCCAAATAGTTGAACAAAATCCTGTGGATTGTAACAGCCCATTTTCACTATAATAGGTATATTTGCACTATGTACATGGGTTATAACCATATGTTGGAACTTGTTTACATATTGATTTTATATATATTATATATATACCAAGGCTAGCCAAAAAGAAAAAGGCATAGAAATCACTCCCACCCATTCCATTTCCTATATACTCCACTCCCCTCCACCCTCCCTTCTATCTTGGCACCTCCTGGATGACGGGTCATCCCTGCATCCTGTCCACTGCCCTGGGTCAGAAGTAGTGTTGCAAGACACAGCACATCCACAACAAGGCCGTTTCATAAATTCGGCGACCCCCCCCTCTCCATCCCCTCATGCAGAAAAGGAGAAGATGGGGAGAAATCCCTTCGGGCTGCATCAAACTTTTTCTCATACATACTTCCTCACCCCCCATCCCCCACCCACTCACCCTCATGCATCACAGCCTCATCTATACACAACCCTTCTCCATTCACCCCTATCTTCTGTCCTCTCCTGTCCTTCCTCTACAGACATTCCTCTCTTTTGTAAAGCCCCTTTCACCCCATCCATCCATCTCATCCTAGGATGCCCCCTCATATTCACTCCTTCCACCTCCGCCTTCCAAACTTCTTTTACTAATCTTTCTTCTCTCATTCTTTCCATGTGTCCAAACCACCCTAATACTCTTTCATCAACCCTTTCTCCTAGCTTCCTTTCCACCCCTGTTCTCCTCCTCACCTCCTCATTTCTCACTCTATCTAGCCTAGTAAACCCTATCATACTTCTCAGACATTTCATCTCAAACATATTCAAACTCCTTCTCTCTTCCTCTCTCATGTTCCATGTTTCTGCCTCGTACATTGCTGTTGGCACAATCACTCCTTCATATAACCTCCTCTTAGCATCCATTCCCAGATGTCTATTTGATTAATATTGTCTATTTGTCTAATTTGTCTAATTTGTCTATTTGTCTAATTTGTCTAAATATTGTCTAATATTGTCTATTAATAATGTCTATTTGTCTAATATTGATTTTATTTTTGTTTTATTGTGAAAGATGGAGAAAGAGGAAAAGGACAAAAGGTAGGGAGGTGCTTAGAGTGAACTCTTTAAATGAAAAAGAAAAGAAGTACAAGAAGAAGCTGAGAGAGGAGTGGGAGGGAGTGAAGGATAGAGTAGAGCTAGGAGTGAAGGAGGAATGAGGATGATTCAAGGAGGAAGTCACAAAGTGTGCAAAGATGGTATGTGGAACAAGAAGGACAGGAGGAAACAGAAGGAAGGGTAGTGAATGGTGGGATGAGGAAACAAAGAAGGTTGTAGAAGAGAAGAAGCAAGCTTTCACAGATTGGTTACAAAATAGGACGAGGGAGTCATATGAGAGGTACAAAGAAAAGAAAAGAGAAGTAAAGCACAAGGTAAAGGAGGCAAAGAGGAGAGCAGATGTGAAATGGGGTAAGAGTATGACAGAAAAATTTGAAAGTAATAAAAAGATGTTTTGGAAAGAAATTAAGAGAGGAAGAGGAGGCGAATCAAGTAGAGAAGAAAAGGTAAAAGGTGCAGATGGAGAGATGATAATTCACTGGTCAACATGATTTTTCTGGCAAAAGGTTTTAAAACAAATTCTAACTAAATTTGAGCTGCTGATCACAAATCTGAACTCAGTTTTTGTTTATCATATCAGGATTTTGAGATATATCATTTTTTTGTTGAAAATGACTCATCAGCCTATATATCGAGGGTTTCATGACGAAAACAAGTGACTTTTTGTACTAAATTTTGTATTCTTAATCAAATAAAAACAAAGATTACAAAATTTATGTACAGCAAATCCAATATACATACATACACCAAGGCTTTTTCCCCCTTACAAGGGAGGTAGCCAAAAAGGGAAAGGCATAAAATCATCCCCACTCATTCCATCCCTGAATACACTCCACACCCCTCCACCCTCCCTCTTATCTTAGCACCTCCTGGATGACGGAATATAGAGACAGAATTAAAGTAGAAAATATAAAAATACACATAAGTGATGTACAGATCAGTAGCAAATAGCAGTTAATTGAATTTTCTTTTCTTGGCCGATCTCTGATGTACAGCTTCTGGGTTGTCTCTCATCAAGCTCCAGCAATAATCCGCCATCATATGTGAGTCCCAATATCCTTGATACCGTTCTTCCATCGTTTTAATGTCCTGATGAAACCGTTCCCCTTGTTCCTCGCTCACATGCCCAAGGTTCTCCGGAAAGTTGTCCAAATGGCTGTGCAAATAGTGAATCTTGATACTCATTCTACATCCAAGATCTCGCAGGCTCATTAGTAGCTCTTCCACAATCTCTTCATAGTTGTCTGCTTTCTTATTCCCAAGAAAATTCTGCACCACACTACAAAAGGCATTCCAAGCTCTTCCTGCTTTCTCATTCATTGATGTGATAAAATTTGGATCTCTCATAAGTATTCTTATTTGAGGTCCATCAAATATTCCAGCCTTTTTCTTCTCTTCGCTAAGACCAGGAAAAGTTGAACATATATAGCTGAAGCATTCTCCACTGTGATCTAAAGCTTTGACGAACTGTTTCATCAATCCGAGTTTTATGTGCAAGGGAGGAAAGACAATGTTCTTCCTATCCACTAGAGGATCATTGATGACATTCTTATCGCCAGATGCCAAACTCTGTCGCTGAGGCCATTCCTTTTTCACCCAATGCTCTTCTGTAGCTCTACTGTCCCAGTAACACAGAAAACATGGGTATTTTGTGTACCCTCCTTGCTGACCTAAAAGAAAGTTAACCATTTTCAAATTGACACAAATTAACCACTCATGAACGTGAAATTGCAACCTCTCTAGAACAATCTTGATGTTATATTCTTCTTTGAGTTTTACAGAATGACCTATTGGTACAGAGCCATACTTATTTCCATTGTGTAACAGAACACATTTCAAACTTCTTTCGGAACTGTCAATGAAAAGCCTCCAATCCCTTGAATCATATGCTGGAAGTCCCATGAAGAGAAGTAGCCCTTCTACATCAGTACAATAGACAAGCTGGCCATCTGAATAGAAATATTTACGCAGTTGTTTCTCTGTTACGATAAAATGAGACACTTGTGCCGGGTTTCAACATTCGATTTTCTTGCAGTCTTGAAGCCAGCAGTTCAGCAGAATGTTTTGGTAGATAAAGATCCCTAACCAAATCATTCAAAGCAGACTGAGTAAACAGAATTGGTTTGTCACAATCTTCATCAGATGGCTGAAAAATATCTCTAGTGGCTTCTTCATCACTAGAAGCAAGTGAACAGAGATCTGTATCAATTTGTGGAAGCCCAGTAAATATTGGTACTGGTATTTCTTCACTATGGGGAACTGGTCGAACAGCTGAAGGGATACTTGGGTATTGTAAATATTGCTTGTTTTTCTTATTGAAACCTTTTACATTGACAAGGCAGAAATAGCAGTCATCTAAATGATTGCTCGGTTCTCTCCAAACCATAGGCACTCCAAATTTAAGTTTAGCATTCTTTCCTTGAGACCATGATCTCAAGGTCTCAACACAGGTTTTGCACACTTTGTGTGGAGCCCAATGCTTGTCTTGGTCTCCAAGTGGTACTTTGAAGTATGCAAAATACACGCTCCTAACAAAGTCAGTGATGTTGCGCCTCTGAGTCTTCAAAGTAAAGCTTCCACAGATGTAGCAAAATATATTTGGGTCATTTGAGATGTAGACGCCATTGTTAGATCAGCAATACATCCTGCAGACAAATAAAAGAAAAAAGTTGTTAGCTACTTACCAGAGTTGTTCCTTGAATTTCTACCCAACCCTCCACAACTTCGGCATAGTTTCACAGAAAAATAGCAGGATAAAAACAATAAATACCAAAAGCCAATGTAAAATTCAATAATAAAACACTACCTGCAGATGAGGGTTGTGTAACTTGAAATCTGTTAGTTCATTGTCGTATCATGGAAAATGAGAATGTTATGCATGTTCAAAGAAAACGTAGATTTTCTACAGTTTATTGGGAGACTAAATGAAAATTTACCAAAATAAGCCATATTATCCGGCCTTTTTGCTTCACTACTAAAGATAAGGATAATTTTTTCTTGAAATTCATGAAAATAAGGTATATACCAATAGCGCAAAAACGTGATGTGATAGAGAAAATCTGTGATCAGATTTGAATTCAGCACCTTCAAATTAGTCCAAAACTGTTCTAATATTCCATGCCAGAATTTTTTTTTTCTTCTGTATACATATGGTAACAATCAACAGATATATAACAATTACTATATAAATTATATGCATGTGGTAACATTAGGTATATAACAATTATATCATATAAATTTATATGCATATGGTATCAACCCTTTACGGGACACCTCATCGATTTTGGTACGTCTCAGTCCCTTTAAACATAAGGTATGGTAAATTATTATATCTGGTGAAATCTGGCAAGCGTTCACCAGCTGAGGACCGCGGGAACCCATGTAGTGTGAAATTAGATCAATAGATGGCGTTAGTGGCTGCTAGCCTTGAGAGACGCCAAGTGAGGGACACTATTTGCAGGCTTGTGTAAACAACAGGATTTGCTCCTGACGAAATGTCCCAGGATGCCAATAATAGTAAGTGTTCAGCTTCCAGAAAATCACAGTTTGTTCATGAATGCATAGAGATGATAAGTGATTATAAATGTGTTTTTTATTTATTTATTATTATTATTTTTTTTTTTTTAGAAAATTACATATGCAAGTTTAAATGTAACTTTTTTGGTACACAGAGCACAAGACCTATGTTTATTATTATTTTTTTTTTAAACATGTCATTTTCAGTGACCAGAGTAAACTTTTGAAAAATAACATACGGTCGCATCATGCCTTCTCATAACAATACTGTATAAGTGCATATATTGCTTGATATCTGCCACAAACTTGTTTCAGTAAAGAATATCTATCACGGCAAAGTATATTTATGTGATTTGTCTCTTCCAGCTGGCATGCACCTCTCAAAATTTTATGGAAAGAAAGCTCCCCCAACACCAAAGGGAGTGAAGGGATTTGTGATAAGAGATGAGCCCCAGTTTGATTCTGATGTGTCAGATATATCTGTAGATGACAGTGAAGATGAGTATTACCCTTCACAAGATGACAGTGAGGTGCTGAGGCAAGATCTGATGATAAACTCTCAAGATAACTTTCTGTCTCTTAGTTCTCAGTTGGATTTTTAGGATAATACCTCTATCGTAATATTCATTTACATACTAGATGTAGTAAAATGTTTAGCAATAACTATATTTTGTGATGGAAAGTAGTAATTATTCTTCTTCAAGTATAAGGGAGATTATAACCTTTATTCCTTCCCAGTCATATGACTATCTTATTTATGATGCCTTGCTCCAGGGAGCTCCCAGCTCGGGGGGGGTGGCCATGGCAGAAAAGCTTCCAGGAGTCACTATTATTACAAGCTACTTTGGCCCTTTCCATCACTCTCACTCTGTATCATCATAAGAATGTACAACCATTGTTATTACTGTCGTATACAGTGTTCTGTTTTTTTTGTTTTTTTTCTTTGACAGATGAAGACCGTGTCATAATGGGAAGATCCAGGAGGACACTATTACCAGAGTTGTCTGCCATGTCAGCAGAATCTTCCTCTGATGTGTTACCAGGACATTCCTCTGACGTGGCAGGACCTTCATCTAACGTGTTACCAGGACCTTCCTCTGATGTGTTACCAGGACCTTTCAGGATGACTGTAACTCTGTCATCAGCTATGCCTAATTCAGTCACTAGTAACACCACTTTTGATTTAGATGCCAGTAGTGTAGCAATTAATACAGACTTTACTTCTGAAAGTAACAGAGTGGAGGCACAGGTTTCCACCGGAGTAACAGGGTCTACAGTACCTATTGAGCAGCAGAGAAGAGAGGTAGAGGAGGAGGTGGAGGTGGAGGAGACATATAAAATTTTTAAAAATATATTGAAATGTACCGTATGTAATCCTGAGGAAAATAATGAAAAACCTATTCCAGACTGGCTAGGATGTTTGCCCAAAGAAGGGACAGTATTAGATCCTATTGAATATTTGAGGATGTTCTTTGATTACGGTTTACTGACTCTTATATGCACTGAGAGCAATCGCTATGCTTTACAGGTAGACTCAAGTAAACCATAGGACTTACAGTTGAGGAGTTGGAAGTATTTCTCGGCATCTGCATTTATATGAGTGTAGTAAAACTTAGTTAGACTCGTAGATACTGGTGTCCTGAAGCTAACATAAGGGCTGTGGCAGATTACATGTCTTGCAAAAGGTACTAATATTGTTTGTAAATTGGCGTCTGTTATTCCTCACTATAATAATCACAGACTGTTCATGGATAATTTGTTCTCAACAGTTCCTCTGTTTTATGAAATGTTCAAGAGAGGTATATTGTGCATGGGAACTGTTCGGAGTAATAGACTTGCTGGACTGAAGCTTATTTCAGATAAGGACCTAAAATCAAAGAGAAAGTCTGGCTTTGTAGAATATGAAGGAAAGGTTAGCGCATGTGCAGGTTCTGTAAGGGTTGTTAGATGGAATGATAACAATATATGTACAGTCATGTCTACAATGGGATCTGCTCAACCTGTCACAACTATTGGACACTGAGACAAACATGTATCCACAACACAGAAAACTGATGTACGGTGTCCTGCTCTTATCAAGTGTTATAATGCTAATATGGGAGGTGTTGATAAAATGGATGCCCTTATTGCTTTTTATAGGATGTTTTTCAGATCAAAGAAGTGGTATCATCGGCTTTTTTTTATAATTTTTTTGATGTGGCAATAGTCAATGCTTGGTTGGTGTACAGATGGGATCACACGGCTTTTGGTGTCTCTGCAAAGCCTCTAAAATTGCATGATTTCAAACTAGTTTTGTCCTCATGCCTGCATCTGCAAAACAAGCCATTGACAGGTAAGAAGAGAGGTAGGACATCAGCTGGTGGAGTTGATGAAAAGCAAGCTGAGAAAAAGCGCAAAGGTCATAACACTAAAGCAATTCCTTCTAAGGCAATTAGGCATGACCAGGTTGGACATTTTCCTGTAACTCTAAAAAAAAGAGGAAGGTGCAAAATGCCTGGTTGCAAGTTGTCACCTGTAACATGGTGCTTGAAGTGTGAACTCTATTTGTGTATTGCCTCAGACAAAAGGGGTTTCTTGGATTTTCATGGGGTTCACTATGATCTGCAAACACTGCCATGTGAAAAATGAATTGATCTTTCTAATACATGAAAAAAAGTTATGTTTCAGGAGTTTTGACTCATTTCAGTACCTTTTAGTTGGTTTTCATTTGTCTCTAATTGGGAATGTGAGATAAGGTATTTCTTGATCTGTAAACATTGTCACATGCATAAGGAACTGATTTCTCTTACACTTGATAAGAAATTTGTGGTACAGGAGTGTTAAATATTTTACCAGTACCTTTTATCTGGCTTTGATTTGTGAAAATGTGTATTTTTTTCATTCAGACTAACAATAAAATATAGCAAACTTCACTCACTACATTCATTATTAATCTTATCAAATGTTTTTATTATAAAAAAAAAAATAATCTTCACTTTCAGGTAAGATTAAAGCTTGGTATGTAATAATTCTGTATTTTGCCTATATTTCACTAAAAGGCCTGTCCTGTGCTCAGATCATCGAAAAAGGTACATTTGAAAAAAAAAAAAATAATAAAAAAAAAAAAAGTAAAAAGCAAGGCCATTTTTGTAATCTGGCATGCAGAAGCAATCAAAAACACCTACTGGAATTTTTTTTTTTTTTTAACGTTAACTTAATGCGTGCCATAATAACTTAATGCGTGCCATAATAATGTAAATGAAAAAAAAAAAAAAAAAACACTGTATATGACAGTAATAACAATAATTGTACATTCTGATGATGATACAGAGTGAGAGCGATGGAAAGGGCCAAAGTAGTTTGTAATATAAGGTATTTCTTGATCTGTAAACATTGTCACATGCATAAGGAACTGATTTCTCTTACACTTGATAAGAAATTTGTGGTACAGGAGTGTTAAATATTTTACCAGTACCTTTTATCTGGCTTTGATTTGTGAAAATGTGTATTTTTTTCATTCAGACTAACAATAAAATATAGCAAACTTCACTCACTACATTCATTATTAATCTTATCAAATGTTTTTATTATAAAAAAAAAAAATAATCTTCACTTTCAGGTAAGATTAAAGCTTGGTATGTAATAATTCTGTATTTTGCCTATATTTCACTAAAAGGCCTGTCCTGTGCTCAGATCATCGAAAAAGGTACATTTGAAAAAAAAAAAAAATAAATAAAAAAAAGTAAAAAGCAAGGCCATTTTTGTAATCTGGCATGCAGAAGCAATCAAAAACACCTACTGGAATTTTTTTTTTTTTTTTAACGTTAACTTAATGCGTGCCATAATAACTTAATGCGTGCCATAATAATTTAAATTAAAAAAAAAAAAAAAAAAAACACTGTATATGACAGTAATAACAATAATTGTACATTCTGATGATGATACAGAGTGAGAGCGATGGAAAGGGCCAAAGTAGTTTGTAATAATAGTGATTCCTGGAAGCTTTTCTGCTGTGGCCACCCACCCCAAGTTGGGAGCTCCCTGGAGCAAGGCATTGTAAATAAGATAGTCATATGACTGGGAGGGAATAAAGGTTATAATCTCCCTTATACTAGAAGAATAATAATCACCACTTTCCATCACAAAATACAGGGGGTCACCGCAATTCGACAGGGATGGGGCGGTCTATCATCAGTCGAACCTGGGTTTTGTCGAATCATGATGCAGTTTTTCCCATAGGAATACATTGTAATTAGGGGGGATAGGGACTGACCCCCAGCCCAGACCCCCCAAAATATCACTATCTCTAAAAAACACTAACTTACACTAAATCAGTAATATCAAAGGCTTCATTTACATCTAATTTTGTTTATTAAACACATTAAGCTGCTGTACAGTACATTTTTGGAAATAAAAACACTTGCAATAAAAAAATAACTTTTATTTAAAGATAAACCCATCTCCCACATACACATGGTACAAACACTTAGCAAAATATATGTAAAAAAAAGAGCATTTCACAGGACTTACAAACCTAGCTCTTCTACCTCCCCTTTAAATCCCCTGAAGCGTGTCATCGGTGAATTCCACCTTGGTGATGGTGGTGTAGCCTCAGTGGTTGGCTGTGCTGCCTCCTTGATTGGTGGTGGTGGTGATGGTGTGGCCTCCATGGTTGGCAATGTGAGGAGTGGTCGCTTCGTCAGCTGTTGTGAAGTTGAAGGCCGAGGCAAGAAGAAATCTTCCATCTTGCTCTGCCGTGCATCAGCCTTCTTCTCCTGCAGCAGCTGCTTGTAGGGATCCACACTCTGCCTGATTTTTCCACGGATAACAAAGCTACGTGTGAAGTCAGGGTCCAAATCCATCACCATCTCCTCCAGTTTGTCTGCAGCCTGAAGGATGCCACACAGCGATGTAATGGACAGCCTGGGGAGTGTTGAAGGGGACGGGAACTCTACTTGCTGCGACTCCTCCTGCTGTTGCTGCTGCTGAAGCAAGCGAAGATCCTCATTGCTGAGGTCTTCAGCATGGGAAGCAAGCAGATCCTCGATGTCTGTGGCCTCCAGTTGCTCCCCAGCATCACCCAGTTGTGCAGCATTGGCAATGGCCACCAGCTCCTTGTTGAGCTCACCCTGGTCAGGCACAGGGAAGTCGTGGAAGCTGTGCACTGCCTCTGGCCACAGCTTGTGCCACACTGCATTCATGGTGACTGGTGCCACCTCCTCCCACGCAGCCACGATGTGCTCCACTGCCATCTTGATGTTAAAAGACCTCCAATATGCCCTTACTGTAGTTGTGCCGCTGTCCATAGCTCGGTTGAGTTTGCGCATGGTCCGTCGGGTGTAGTATTTCTTGAAGGTGGCTATCACCCCCTGGTCCATGGGCTGCAGCACGGGAGTCGTGTTGGGAGGCAGGAAGCAGACATGGATATTGGTGCACCACTCAACCATGGAGGGAGGGTGGCCTGGGGCGTTGTCCACCACCAGAAGGATCTTGTTGGACAAGTTTTCCTTCTTGGTGTACCTTTCCACAAACTGTGACAGGTAACCAGTCACGTATTCGTGGAAAATGGAGAATGTGACCCAGGCCTTGCTGTTGGCGGTCCACACCACCGGCAGCGTGGTTTTGTTGACGTTTTTGAAGGCCCTTGGGTTTGCCGAGTAGTAGACCAGGAGAGGTTTCAGCTTCACATCTCCCTCAGCATTCCCACCCAGGGCCACCGTCAACCTGTCCTTCGCTGCCTTGAAGCCCGAGGCATGCTTCTCCTCCCTGGAGATGTACGTGCTGAAACAATGGAGAAAAATACATAAGAAATCACGTGAACATTTAATACATATACATATGCCTATTCCAATTTTCCAATTTATTAACCCCTTCACTCCAGGCCAAAATCTCGCAGGCAGCATTAGCTGCCAGAGTGCGATGTTGCGTCATAATACTTGCACTATAAAAAATAAAGTCACCGCCGTATTGCTCGTTCTCTCTTTCACCCGTGAATTTTGATAACCATAGAAAATATGATGAAGCCAGTTTACAGAGTATGGGGGTCACGCAGATATAACTACAATGAATATAATCAAGACGTCGACATCGGCATCCTCGCGTACCCACTTGCTCCTCATGACGCCTACGTAGGCGTCATCGTATCAAAGGGGTTAAACATTTGTAAAGCACCAAGTAACAAATGTCTCAAAGGCATGTTAGAGACATATAACATGAAAATCATTATGGATATAACTGACAAAGAATATAAAACAGCAAATCATCCTACACACTCACATATATATGTATATATATACACATACACATATATATTCACATACACACAATCGTTGGATTGACGGCGAAGATTGGAACTACGGAAAAAAACACAATTTCCGTGGATTTCAACTACGAGGAAGTACCTTTTTGTATTAGTAGGGAAGGGGAAAGCTCATGGTGTAGTAGAAAGGTAATGAAAGGGGAGAATGGGGAGGGATTACTGAGGGAAATGGAAGGAAATGAGGAGGGAGAAGAACGGGCTTCCCCTGACAGCAGAAAAAATATAAACAAGAGGTCTGCTGATGACACAGGGGAAATCAAAATATCAGCAAAAGCATTAAGGTTAGAAATATAGATAAGAACAACACAATGGAAAGTGAAAATAATAATTTCCATGGATTTAATGAGGGGGGGGATGCCAACCTCCCCCGATTAGCAAGTCTAGAAGAAAAACTAGAGAAAATGACCAAACATTGGGAGAGTAGGTTCGGTCAACTTACAAGGATAGCACAGAGAGTTGATAAATTGGAAGAGTTAAAGAAGGAGAACCAAACCCTAAGGAAATAGAAGAATTAAAAAGACAGTTAAAAGAAGTAAAAGATGAGAATGAAGAATTAAAGAGGAATAATAAAGAGAATAAAGAATCCATAGCAAAAGAAGTACAGGGTTGGAAAAAAAAGTCCAAGAGAATAAAATTGTATTTAAGGATATAGAAGCACAACAGATGAAAGATCAAACTAAAGACACAATTATTAAAGTGATGAGGGAGGAAGAAAATATAGTGAGAGACTTAGTGGATAAAAAAAGAAATGTATAATTATATTGGGAATGGAAGAGAAATATAATACAAATTGGACAACGAGAATAAAGGAGGAGAAAGTATACAAGACATTGGAAGTAGTTCAAGAAGATGGAGCAGAAACAGGGAGAGAAATAGAAGAAATATATAGACTAGGGAAATACAATACAGATAAGACCAGACCAATTAAGATCAAATTGAGGTCACAAACAACAGCAGAGAATATCTTAGCAAAAACAGGGAAACTAGCAAACAGTGAACAATTTAAACAGATATGGATGAAAAGAGAAATGAATAAAGAGGAAAGAGAGGATGAGCAAGCAAATAGACAAGAAGCTAAGGAAAAAAACGAGAGAAGAACAGAGACAGAAAAAGAGAAATTCTATTGGAAAGTAGTGAATATGAAAGTGAGGAAATGGTACATAACACAGAAAAACAGAAGGGGAACAGAAAACACGATGGAAGTAGCAGAAAATTGAAAATTTCTTACACAAATATAGATGGCTTAATAACAGGCTTGAACGAAATGAATAATTACCTGAAATAAAAAGAACTGGACATAATGGGAATTGTAGAGACAAAATTAAAAGGTCCACTACCACCCAACAGTGTAGGACATGGTGCATATAATTGTTGGATTAGAAACAGAGAGGTAAAACAAGGGGGTGGAGTTATGTTCCTGACTAAGAAGGATATAAATGTGAAGAATGTCACATATGGAAAAAATAGAGTAGAGATGATTATGATGGAAGTGGAAGACAAAGATAGGAAGAGCAGAAAGTTCGTAATAATTTATGTGCCTCCAAAAACAGCCTCGTGGGATGAATGAGAACATTAAAGTATGTTAGAAGACACAAGGATAACATTAAATAAGATAATGGAAGATGGAGGAAGAATAGTTATAATGGGTGACTTTAATTGTAAAGAAGTCTGCTGGGAGGAGATGACAGTCAAGGGCGGAGAAGACTCATGGGGAAATGTACTACTTGATATGATTATTGACCACACAATGATGCAATGGATTCAAGAGAACACTAGGTATAGGAATGAAGAACCATCGAGACTGGACCTAATAATCACATCAGAACCTGAAATAGTGGAAAAGATTGAATATAAGACACCAATAAGTAAAAGTGACCACATATTGGTTGAAATGGAACTAAATGAGGAAAAATACATAAAAAGAAATTAACAATATAGAATAGGAAGATTGATGTATGAAAAAACAAATTTTGATAATAAGAGAATTCTTTCAAAAAGAAAACTGGGAAAGAATATACAAAGAGGAAACAACAGTGGAAGAGAAATGGAATATTTTGACAAAAATTTATAAAGGAGTGGAAAAGTATGTCCCAAGACAAAAGCAAGAAAAAGAATATGTAAAGTGCTAGTACAACAAAATTTGTAGGGAGTTAAAACACAAAAGAGACAAAGCTTGGACAAAATGGAGAAAATACAAAAGACCTGAAAAATGGAAAATATATACTAGTTATAGAAATGAATATGTACAAGTGTGCAGAGAAGAAAAAAGAAAATACGAAAAAGATGTCATAGAAAAATGTAAAGACAACCAAAACTATTTTACAGATTTGTAAGTAACAAACTGAAAAACAAACAAGATTTAGAGAAACTACAACAAGGAGGAGTTGAATACACAGAGGAAATAGAAATGGCAGAAATTATGAATAAGCATTTTAAATTGGTGTTTGCAAGGGAGAACATACAACCTAGTGATATCGAATGGGAGAAAGTCCCCCCTATGAAAGAAATAGAAGTAACAAGGAATTAAATAATGAAACACTTGAATAATCTTGATGTCAGAAAATCGCATGCACCAGATGAAATAGCAAACTGGATTTTGAGAGAATCCAGAAATGAACTGGCAGACAAAATACATAGCATAATAAACAGTTCACTGAAACAAGGAAAAGTTCCAAAAGATTGGAGAAGAGCATATATAGTACCTATATATAAAGGGAGAAACAAAGAAGACCCTACAAACTATAGACCAGTCTCTCTAACAAGCACGATAGCAAATATTTGTGAAAGAATTATCAAAAGTAGATAGAATTATCAAAAGTAGATGGGTAAGGCATTTAGAAAAAAACAACTTACTAAATCCAAGACAATCTGGATTCAGACAAGGACGATCATGCGTCACAAACTTAATATGTTTCTATTCAAGGCTAATAGACATAATACAAGAAAGAGATGGATGGGCTGATTCTGCATTTCTAGACCTAAAAAAGCTTTTGACAAGGTGCCACATAAGTTGCTTAACCACTTCAGTACGGGACTTAAATCTCGCGGGCAGCAGCCAATGCCAGCCGTATGACGTGTCGTAATAATACTCGCATCATAAAATATAGTCACGGCTTATATCGATCGTTCTCTCTTTCACCCGCGAATTTTGAAAACCACAGAGAATGGGATTCAGGGCGCATTTGGGAGAATGTAAAAACACAGGGGCAACTACAATAAATATAATCAAGACGCCGATATGGCAGCGTCGCGAATCCACTTGCTCCTCATGACGCCTACGTGTGCGGCACCGTATGGAAGGGGTTAAGAAATTAGAAACTACAAGTGGAATACAGGGCAAAGTGCTTAACCTCTTCACTCCGGAGCACATCGCACGTCTGGCAGCATTAGCTGCCCGACATGCGATGTTGCATCATAATAATCGCATTATAAAAAATAAAGTCAGTGCTCAATCGTTCGTTCTCTTTTGCCCGTGAATTTTGATAACCATAGAAAATATGATGAAGCCAGTTTAGAGAGAATGGAGGTTACGTAGGTATGACTCCAATAAATATAATCAAGACGCCGACGTCGGCATCATCGTGTACCCACTTGCTCCTCATGACGCCTACATAGGCGTCACCGTATGGAAGTGGTTAAATGGATGGAAGACTTTTTGCAAGAAAGAAAAATGAGAGTGGTGATAAGAGACAAACACTCTAATTGGAATGAACTGATACGTGGTGTTCCACAAGGAACAGTTCTGGCCCCAATAATGTATGCTATATATATTAAGGATATGGATGAAGGAATTGAAAGTTATATGAGCTTCATTGCAGATGATGCAAAACTATTGAAAAAAGTGAACACTGAAGAAGATTGTGAGTCTCTACAGAGCGATCTCAATAAAGTATGGGAATGGAGTAAGAAGTGGGAGATGGAGTTCAATACTAAGAAGTGTAGTATAATGGAATTTGGAAAAAGCAAAAATAGAATAGCAGGATCATATAAATTGGGAGAAGAAGGAATAAAAAAAAGTAGAAAATGAGAAGGACCTGGGAGTCACTATTATGAACATGTCCCCTGAGAAACATATTAACAAGATTTTTGGAGAAACTTATAATCTAATAAGAACAATCAAAGTGGCATTTACATACCTAGATGAAGAAATGGTGAAGAAAATACTAATCACTTTGATAAGACCAAGATTGGAATATGCAGCAACAATGTGGTCACCAAGTACAAAAAAAATGTATAAAAAAATTGAAAGAATACAAAGAGCAATTACAAAATTGGCACCAACACTCTCAAAACTATCATATGAAGAGAGACTAGCAAAACTTGAGCTACAGACACTAGAGCAAAGAAGAGAGGAGATTTGATAACTATAGAATCATGAAAGGCATAGAAACTATTGATAGGGAGGATCTAATAAAATGGGATGATAGAAATATAAAAGGACACGGAAAGAAAATCAAGAAAGACAGCTATAGAAGAGATCTGAAAAAGAACAGCTTTCCTCACAGAGTAATAGACATTTGGAACAAGTTAGATGAGAAAGTGGTGTGTGCAAAAACAATACATGAATTTAAAAACTGTTTAAGTAAAATGAGATATGAAGACGGGACACCACAAGCATAGCTCCCCTTCCCATAAAATACAACTAGGTAAATACACACACATTCGTCGGATTGACGGCGAAGATTGGAGCTCTGAAGAAAAAGTGAAAGTTTCGTGGATCTCAATGTCAAGGAATTACCTTTTTGTATTTACAGGGAAGGGAAAAGCTTGTGGTGTAGTAGGAAGGTGATGAAAAAGGAGAAGGGGAGGGATTACTGAGGGAAATGGAAGGAAATGAGGAAGGAGAGGACTTGGTCCAGGCAGGCAGACACCATATAAACAAACACGGGCTAGATCAATTTAGTGACGATGAAGGGACTAACAAAAATGTAAAGATTAGAAATATAGATGAGAGCAGCACAATGGAAAGTGAAGATAACAATTTCCAAGCCTAGAAGAAAAACTTGAGAAAATTGTCAAACATTGGGAGGATAGGTTCGGTGAACTCACGAAGATCACGCAGAGAGCTGAAAAATTGGAAGAATCAGAGAAGATGAACCAAAAACTAAAGAAATAGAAGTATTAAAAAGACAGTTTAAAGAAGTAAAAGATGAGAATGAAGAATTAAAGAAGAATAATAAAGAGTCCATAGCAAAAGAAGCACAGGCTTGTAAAAAAAATCCAAGAGAACAGCAAAATATCATTTAATGATATAGTAAAACAGATGAAAGAACAAACTGAAGACAGTTATTAAAGTGATGAGACAGAAGGAGAATATAGTAAGAGACTTAGCAGATAAAAAGAAATGTATAATTATATTAGGAATGGAAGAGAAGTATAATCTAAATAGAACCACAAGAATCAAAGAGGAAAAAGAAAAAGTAAGCAGTTTACTAGAATTAGTTCAGGAAGATGAACCTGAAATTGGGAAACAAATTGAAGAAATGTATAGGTTTGGGAAATATAGTACAGATAAGACCAGACCAATTAAGGTTAAATTTAGGTCACAAACGACGGCAGAGAATATCTTAGCAAAAACAGGGAAACTAGCAGACAGTGAACAATATAAAAAGGTATGGATAAAAAGAGAAATGAATAAAGGGGAAAGAGAGGAGGAAAAAATGAAAGACAAGAAGCTAAGGAAAAAAAAACGAGAACAGAACAGTCAGAAAAAGAGGAATTCTATTGTTGAGTAGTGAATATGAAAGTGAGGAAATGGGCAATACTAGAGAAAAACAAAAGAGAAACGGAAAATACAATGGAAGTAGCAGAAAATTAAGAGTGTCTTACACAAATATAGATGGATTAATAACAGGATTGAATGAACTGAATGATTATCTGAAGGAAAAAGAACTGGACATAATGAGAATTGTAGAGACAAAATTAAAAGGTCATGATGCATATAATTATTGGATTAGAAACAGAGAGACAAAACAAGGGGGTGGAGTTATGTTCCTGACTAAGAAGGATATAAACATGAGGAGTGTCACATATGGAAAGAATACAGTAGAGATGATTATGATCGAAGTGGAAGACAGAGGTAAGAAGAGCAGAAAGTTTGTAACAAATTATGTGCCTCCAAAAACACCCTCGTGGGAAGAGAGTGAACATAAAAGTATGTTAGAAGACACAAGGATAACATTTAGATAATGGAAGATGGAGGAAGAATAGTTATGATGGGCAACTTTAATTGCAAAGAAGTCTGCTGGGAAGAGATGACAGTCAAGGGCGGAGAAGACTCATGGGGAAATGTTCTACTTGAGATGATTATTGACCATACAATGACACAATGGATTCAAGAGAACACTAGGTATAGAAATGAAGAACCATCAAGACTAGACTTAATAATCACATCAGAACCTGAAATAGTGGAAAAGATTGAACATAAGACACCAATAAGTAAAAGTGACCACATATTGATTGAACTGGAACTAAATGAGGAAAAATACATGAAAAGAAATTAACAATATAGAAAAGGAAGAATGTATGAAAAAACAAATTTTTATAAAGAGAATTCTTTCAAAAAGAAAACTGGGAAAGAATATACAAAGAAGAAACAACAGTGGAAGAGAAACGGAATATTTTGACAAAAATTTATAAAAAAGGAGTGGAAAAGTATGTCCCAAGACAAAAACAAGAAAAAGAATATGTAAAGTGCTGGTACAACAAAAGTTGTAGGGAGTTAAAAGGCAAAAGAGATGAAGCTTGGACCAAATGGAAGAAAAACAAAAGACCTGAAAATGGAAAATATATACTTGTTATAGAAATGAATATGTACAAGTGTGCAGAGAGGAAAAGAGAAAATATGAAAAAGATGTCATAGAAAAATGTAAAGATCAACCAAAACTATTTTACAGATTTGTTAACATACATATATACATATACCAAGGCTTTTTCCCCTTTACAAGGGAGGTAGCCAAAAAGGAAAAGGCATAAAATCATTCCCACCCATTCCATCCCTGAATACACTCCACACCCCTCCACCCTCCCTCTCATCTTAGCACCTCCTGGATGACGGATCATCCCTGCACCTTGTCCACTGCCCTGGGTCAGAAGCAGTGTCGCAAGACACAGCACATCCACAGCAAGGCCACTTCATTAAATCTGCAACCCCCCCCCTCTCCGTCTCCCCATGCATAAAGGGGAAGACGGGGAGAAATCCCTTCGGGCTGCGTCAAAATCTGCTCACACATACTACCTCACCCCCCATCCCCCTGCCTATTCCACCTCATGCATCACAACATCATCCATATACAACCATTCTCCATTCACCCCTGTCTTCTGTCCTCTCCCTTCCTTCCTCAACAGACATTCCCCTCTTCCCCAAAGCCCCCTTCACCCCATCCATCCACCTCATCCTAGGACGTCCCCTCATGTTCACTTCCTCCACATCTGCCTTCCATACCTCTTTTACTAGTCTTTCTTCACTCATTCTTTCCATGTGTCTAAACCATCCTAATACTCTTTCATCAACCCTATCTCCCAACCCCCTTTCCACCCCTGTTCTCCTCCTCACCTCATTTCTCACTCTATCCAGCCTAGTAACCCCCAACATACTTCTCAGACATCTCATCTCAAACACATTCAAACTCCTCTCTTCCTCTCTTATGTTCCATGTTTCTGCTCCATGCAGTGCTGTTGGCACAATCACTCCTTCATACAGTCTCCTCTTAGCATCCATTCCCAAAGGTCTATTCCTCATTAGAGAAATTAAGACAAGCAGGAGTTGAATACACAGAGGAAATAGAAATAGTGGAAATTATGAACAAGCATTTTAAATTGGTGTTTACAAGGGAGAACATACAACCTGGAGAGATCGAATGGGAAGAGAAAGTCCCCCCCCCATGAAAGAAATAGAAGTAACAAAGAATGAAATAATGAAACACTTGAGTAATCTTGATGTCAGAAAATCGCATGCACCAGATGAAATAGCAAACTGGATTTTGAAAGAATGCAGAAATGAACTGGCAGACAAAATACATAGCATAATAAACAGTTCCTTGAAAGAAGGAAAAGTTCCAAAATATTGGAAAAAAGCAAATACAGTACCTATATATAAAGGGGGAAATAAAGAAGACCCTACCAACTATACACCAGTCTCTCTAACAAGTACAATAGCAAAAATTTGTGAAAGAATTATCAAAAGTAGATGGGTAAAGTGTTTAGAAAAAAACAATGTGCTAAATCCAAGGCAATTTGGATTCAGACAAGGACGATCATACGTCACCAATTTAATATGTTTCTATTCAAGGCTAATAGATATAATACAAGATGGATGGGCTGATTGTGCATTTCTAGACCTAAAAAAAGCTTTTGACAAAGTACCACATAAGAAGTTGCTTAAGAAATTAGAAACTGAAGGAGGAATACAGGGCAAACTGCTTAAATGGATAGAAGACTTTTTGCAAGAAAGAAAAATGAGAGTAGTGATAAGAGACAAACACTCTAATTGGGATGAAGTCATAAGTGGTGTTCCACAAGGAACAGTTCTGGCCCCAATAATGTTTGCTATATATATTAATGATATGGATGAAGAAATTTAAAGTTATATGAGCTTCTTTGTGGATGATGCAAAACTGTTAAAAAAAAAGTGAACACTGAAGAATGCGAGTCTCTACAGAGTGATCCCAATAAAGTATGGGAATGGAGTAGGAAGTGGGAGATGGAGTTCAATACTAAGAAGTGTAGTATAATGGAATTTGGAAAAAGCAAAAAAAGAATAGCAGGATCATATAAATTGGGAGAAGGAATAAAAAAAATTAGAAAATGAGAAGGACCTGGGAGTCATTATTATGAATAATATGTCACTTGAGAAACATATAAATAAGATTTTTGGAGTAACTTATAATTTAATAAGAACAATCAAAGTGGCATTTACATAAGACCAAGATTGGAATATGCAGCAATGATGTGGTCACCAAGTACAAAAAAATGTATAAAAAAAACTTGAAAGAATACAAAGAGCAATTATAAAATTGGCACCAACACTCTCAAAACTATCATATGAAGAGAGACTAGCAAAACTTGAACTACAGACACTAGAACAAAGAAGAGAGAGAGATTTTATAACTATTTACATAATCATGAAAGGCATAGAAACTATTGATAGAGAGGATCTAATAAAATGGGATGATAGAAATACAAAAGGACACGGAAAGAAAATCAAGAAAGACAGCTATAGAAGAGATCTGAAAAAGAACAGCTTTCCTCACAGAGCAATAGACATTTAGAACAAGTTAGATGAGAAAGTGGTGTGTGCAAAAACAATACATGAATTTAAAAACAGTTTAGATCAAATGAGATATGAAGACGGGACACCACGAGCATAGCTCCCCTTCCCATAAAATACAACGCATATACAGTCAAACCTCGAAAGCCCGGACTAATTGGGGGGAAGGGTGGTCTGGTCATGCCAAAAGTCCGGTCATCAAAAATATCGCCCTAACACCCATAGATTTTCATAGCGGTATACGTATAGGTAATGTATGATATGGCATAGAAACATATAAGAATAATACTCTAACACTGTAATAATAACAATACTGTAATAATAATGCTATAATACTAATAATTCTGTAATAATAACTGTAATACAGGCATGTAAATGTACTGTATATACAGTGTACTGTACTGTATTTTTTATTACGTACACTGTAAATATCGGAAGGTATGCACGCGGGACAGTGGTGGCGGCCAGGGTTGCCACGTTTTCTACAATGCCGTGTAGAATGGGAGTGTTGCCATACCGGGGCATACATTTTTCTCGGGCATGTGCAGACTTTCATAGCAAGATATACTTGTCAAACTTTGACAAAATGGTGGTTCTAGTTTTTTCATTCTTGAATGTATATAAAGCCCCCATGCCCTAACACAGGGGTTCTCAGTCTTACTTGGCCCATTCACCCCTTTCACCATTTGTCAGAATGTCATTCCCCCCTCCTTTCCAAGATTGTCTTTTCAAAAGGTGCATTCTAAATAATATGCAAATATTACTAAAAACCCTTTTATTTTTTCCAAATTGATACTATTTTTCCAAACAATTAGTATAAATCCAGCCCAGGTGACAGGCCAGATAGGCCAAAACCTATAATTGCTTTCCTCACCCCGTAAGCTGACTGTAGTCACAAATCACCCCCAGAAATCCCAAAATTCCCCCCTGAGGGTGAATTTCACCCCTAATGAGAACCCCTGCCCTAACATATTCAGTAGGATATAATTTTTTTTTTTTATCGCTAAAAGAAAGCTGAAACTTTGGCGTAGAATTTTTTCTACACGGTAAAAACGTATCTTTTGGGGTATAATATTTTATAAGTAACACAATTACCAATAAAAGTCATATTTTGATGTACCATTTATTATTTGATAACTAGTTCTATGATTTTTAAACGAAAGTTTGAGTTTTTGAATGTTTTTAACCCCTTCCATACGGTGCCGCACACGTAGGCGTCATGAGGAGCAAGTGGATCCGCGACGCTGCCATATCGGCGTCTTGATTATATTTATTGTAGTCGCCCCTGTGTTTTTACATTCTCCCAAATGCGTCCTGAATCCCATTCTCTGTGGTTTTCAAAATTCGCGGGTGAAAGAGAGAACGATCGATATAAGCGGCATTGGCTGCTGCCCGCGAGATTTAAGTCCCGTACTGAAGTGGTTAACAGCCCGCTGATATGTAGAAAAAATTTCCTCATGTCCTTGTGCAGTTGCCACATGCCGCTATTTTACTACGTTTTGGTACAAAATTCTACGAAACGGCAGCCCTGGTGGCGGCTTGACTAGGCCGGGTTTGAGTACACGTGTACGGCCGTTGCTGCCACCTACCGGACAAATATTGAACTTTGCTTGAAAAGTCCCCCCTTTGTTCATTTCGACCGGTCATATGAGGGTCCGGGCATTCGGGTTCCGGGCTTTCGAGGTTCGACTGTATGTATATGTATATATATATATATATATATATATATGAATATATATATATATATATATATATATATATACACATATATATATATATACACAGTTATACACAAGCATGTTCAGCAAGCAAGACGAAACAATCCAGTTACAATGCAAGTTCCACAAAGCGAGTTTTAACATATAATTTTCCATACTAACGAGCTTCAAGTGCTCCGAACAACAATGCATGTGACTTGTTAAAAAATTATCAAATGCCTAAGCAGCCAAGCGACAATGGAAAATTCAGTAGAGCTCCGAACAACAATGCATGTGAATTGCCGCAAAAATTATCGGCTCTATGTAGTTAAGTGACAACGGACAATTCAACCAGCAAATTGACAGCAGGGAAAATAACTGAAGAAAACTGAATGTGTATTTTCAAAGGAAAATACACATTTGGGTAGGGTAACACCAACAATGTGGCTGCTACCTGGCTGCTACCACGTGCACAGAATTTTAGCGACATTGAAATAATTTTTAACACTTAACACACATGCCTAGCAAAAAAAAATATTGTTAACGACTTACCGTGTAGGCATTTTCTTCCAGAAGAGGCCGGTCTCGTTGATGTTGAAGACCTGCTTGGGTGTGAAGCCACCCTCCTCCACTCGTGTTTTGAAGAAGGCAGGGAAGGCACTCGCAGCTTCTTCATCCGCGCTGGCAGCTTCCCCACTCATGGTGACGTTGTGGAGGCCAGCTCGCTCCCTGAATCGCTGGAACCAGCCCCTGCTCGCCGTGAATGTTTCTAGTGTCCTGCTGGTGGTGGATGTTGTGGCCTGCAAGTCCTCCCACAGTGACAAGGCACGCTCCTGCACAAGCCCCATGCTGATCGGCATCTTGCGTTGTGTCCTGTCCTCTATCCACTTGATCAACATGTCCTCCATCGTGTCGAGACGGGAGTCCCTTGAGCCACGGAGAACAAGGGAAGTCGTGGAAGATGTTGATGCAGCGGCCTGGCGGTACTTGTCCCTGTTCTTCCAAATCGTTGATACTGTTGATCTCGGGACACCCATTTCCGCTGCAACAGCAGAATGAGCCATACCTACCTCACACTTTCTTATAAGCTCAAGCTTATTTTTGAAAGGCAGGAAAGTGTGTTTCTTAGGGGTGGGGCCGGAGGTGGATTTGCGTGGCATGGTGGAGGTGGAACAGCGGAGCGTGGCTTGCCTTGACAATGGCTGGGGCGAGAGTGAGAGAGAGTGGCGCATCGGGAGTGGCGGCCAATTTGACCAGTAGGGTGGCGCGCGAGATTTGAATGTCGAATTGTTGAGTCTGGCTGTCGAACCTTAAGGGTTGGGTATTATTTAGCTACTGTCGAATTTGCGATAATTCGAATTGTGAACGGTCGAATTGCGGTGACCCCCTGTATAATTATTGCTAAACATTTTACTATATAAATAAATATTACGGTAGAGGTATTATCCGAAAAATCCAAACGAGAACTGAGAGACAGAAAGTTACCTTGATAGTCTATCATCAGATCTTGCCTTAGCACCTCACTGTCATCTTGTGAGGGGTAATACTCATCTTCAATGTCATCTACAGATATATCTGACACATCAGAATCAGACTGGGGCTCGCCTCTTATCACAAATCCCTTCACTCCCTTTGGTGTTGGGGAAGATTTCTTTCTATAAAATTTTGAGAGGTGCATGCCAGCTGGAAGAGATAAATTACATAAAAATACTTTGCAGTGATAGATATTCTTTACTGAAACAAGTTTGTGGCAGATATCAAGCAATATATGCACTTTATACAGTACTGTCATGAGAAGGAATGATGCAACTGTATGTTATTTTTCAAAAGTTCTACTCTGGTCACCGAAAATTACATGTTTCAGAAAAAAATAAATAAATAAATAAAAAATAATAATAATAATAATAAACATAGGTCCTGTGCTGTTTACCAAAAAAGATACATTTAAACTTAAAAAAATAATAATAAATAATAATAATACATACATATACCAAGGCTTTTTTTTCCCTTACCAGGGGGGTAGCCAAAAAGGAAAAGGCACAAAAACATTCCCACCCATTTCATCCCCGAAAACACTCCACACCCCTCCACCCTCCCTCCCATCTTAGCACCTCCTAGATGACGGGTCATCCCTGCACCCTGTCCACTGCCCTGGGTCAGAAGCAGTGCCGCAGGACACAGCACATCCACAGCAAGGCCGCTTCATTAAATCGGCGACCCCCCCTCTCCGTCCCCCCATATAAAGGAGAGGACGGGGAGAAATCCCTTTGGGCTGCGTCAAAAATTTTTGCTCACACACACTACCTCACACCCATTCCCCCGTCCAATCCACCTCATGCATCACAACATTTTCCATATACAACCATTCTCCATTCACCCCTGTCTTCTGTCCTCTCCCGTCCTTCCTCAACCGACATTCCCCTCTTCCCCAAAGCCCCCTTCACCCCATCCATCCATCTCATCCTAGGATGTCCCCTCATGTTCACTCCCTCCACATCTGCCTTCCATACCTCCTTTACTAGTCTTTCTTCACTCATTCTTTCCATGTTACCAAACCATCCTAATACTCTTTCATCAACCCTATCTCCCAACTCCCTTTCCACCCCTGTTCTCCTCCTCACCTCCTCATTTCTCACTCTATCTAGCCTAGTAACCCCCATCATACTTCTCAGACACTTCATCTCAAACACATTCAAGTTCCTTCTCTCTTCCTCTCTCATGTTCCATGTTTCTGCTCCATACAGTGCTGTTGGCACAATCACTCCTTCATACAGTCTCCTCTTAGCATCCATTCCCAGATTCCTATTCCTCATTACACTTTTTAAACCACCAAGGCATTTACTCACTTCTCTCAATCTACATTCTACCTCCACCTTCACTCCACCCTTTCCTGCCACATTTGCACCCAAATATCTAAAACTATCCACTTCCTCCAGTTGCTCTCCCTTAATGCTCACTTCCAGATTACTGCCACTTTCACCCCTTGTACATCTCATCACCTTACTTTTACCCACATTTATCTTCAGCTTTCTTCTATCACACATTCTCCCAAACTCTGTCACCAGCTTCCTCAATCCCTCCTCCGATCCTGCCACAAGCGCAGTGTCGTCCGCAAACAACAGCTGGCTCACCTCCCACTTTTCTCCATTTTCCTTAACCATCTCCAATCCCTGACCCACTACCCTTGCATTCACCTCTCGCACCACCCCATCCATGTTTAAGTTGAACAGCCAGGGTGACATAACGTATCCCTGACGAAGTCCCACCTTTACCTCAAACCACTCACTCTCTCCATTTCTAATCCTGACACAAGCTCTACTACTCTCATAAAAACTCTTGACAGCTCCCAGAAGCTTTCCTCCTATCCCGTATATCTGCATAACCTCCCACAGTGCCTTTCTGTCTACCCTGTCGTAAGCCTTTTCCAGATCCATAAAGGCCCAGAAAACATCCTTCCCCTTACCTATAGCTTTCTCACATATCTGTCTTACCACAAAAATCTGATCTACACAACCTCTACCTGTCCTAAACCCACACTGTTCCTCACCAATTACTCCCTCTGTTCCTCTCCTAATCCTCTCAATAATAATAATAATAAAATAAAATTAAATAAATAAAATTTATAATCACTTACCTTCTCTATGCATTCATGAACAAACTGTGATTTTCTGGAAGGTGAACACTTACTATTATTGGCATCCTGGGACTTTCGTCTGGAGCAAATCCTCTTGTTTACACAAGCCTGTAAATGGCGTCTCTCAAGGCTAGCAGCCACTAACGCCATCTATTGATCTAATTTCACACTACATAGGTTCCTGCGGTCCTCAGCTGGTGAACACTTGCCAGATTTCACCAGATATAATAATTTACCATACCTTACATTTAAAGGGACCGAGACGTATCAAAATCGATGAGGTGTCCCATAAAGGGCTAATAAGTATACAATATGGATATAAAATCACTTACCAATTAGTTTTTCTTTTGCATTTTTCTCTTCATAATCCAGAGAAACTGAACAGCAAACCTTTGCTTTCTTGTTCTTGTATTGTTTGTTGGAACGATCCCACCGTGCAGGCCTCTTCCCTACTTCTGAAATAAACTCCTCAGTGTCGTGGCACTCTGCAATCTTGCTAGTCGTCTGAAAATATTAGTTCATTCATTTTAGTGGGTTATGTGGGTATTGGCTGTATGTTATTGTGGCAAAGTAGCATGCAGTTGATACTTTAGGGTCTATATGGGGCGCCCCTGCAGACCAGAGCCACACATCATTTTTGTCTGTGATAGAGGAAAACTCTGTTCATAGAGAAATGATGACACTTTTATACTTCGACTATCCCTCAGTTATGCTGTCCCCTTCTTGTTACTGTCCTGTACCATTTCTCTGAATATTCATTTCCTTTTTTTGCCTACCCTGTGGTGGGGGAAGAGAATGCTACCACCAAGTCTTTCCACTTGAATCGTAAAAGGCAATACAAAATAGGACAGGGAATGGGATTAGGAGTCCTGCTACCTGTAGCCCCAAATGGGGACATTCCTAAAAAAAAAAAAAAAAAAAAGTAAAGGCATAAGAGGGTCTGGGAGTTTACAACCACTACCCTAAGGTTTGGGTCTTTTAATGTGCATGGATGTGGTACAGATGAGAGTAAAAGGGAAGATATAGGCAGTATGTTTCTGAAAAGAAAGATGGATGTACTGGCTTTGAGTGAAACTAAAATGAAAGGAAAGGGCAACTGTGAGTTTGGAGGTACTCAGGAGTGATGAGGTGGCTATACTAGTAAGTGAAGAGGTAAGTAAGCGGGTAGTGGAGTGGAAGGAGGTGTCATCAAGGTTGATGTGGATGAAGGTGAAGCTGGGAAAGATGTGGGTGTTTGTAAGTGCATATGGGCCTGGTAGTGAGAAGAGCATAGAGGAAAGGAAGGCTTTTTGGGTAGATATAAATGAGTGCATAGAGGGATTAGGGAGAAATGTCAATGTAGTTGTATTGGGAGACCTAAATGCTAGGGTAGGAAATGAACCAATTGACGGAGTGATTGGGAAGTATGGAGTTTCAGGTAAAAATCATAATGGAAAATTGATGGTGGAGATGTGTCTTGAAAGAGAATTGATGATAGCAAATACAGTGTTTAAGAAGAAAGTCAAGCATAAGTACACATGGGAGAGGGTGGTGGATGGAAGAGTGGCTGATAGCGTTAATGGACTATATAGTGGTACACCATCCTCCATTTCTGCTACTGCCTTTGAAAAAGTAGTGCATAGGTAGTGTGCCTTGAAAGCAGCTATTCCCCCCTGGTCCATTGGTTGAAGGATTGAAGTCGTATTTTTGGGGAGATAGATTACTTTAACCCCTACCATACGGTGACGCCTATGTAGGCGTCATGAGGAGCAAGTGGGTACACGAGGATGCCGACGTCGGGGTCTTGATTATATTTATTGTAGTCGTACCTGCGTGACACACATACTCTGTAAACTGGCTTCATCATATTTTCTATGTTTATCAAAATTCACGGGTGAAAGAGAACGAGCAATAGAGCAGTGACTTTATTTTTTATAATGCGAGTATTATGACGCAACATTGCACGTCTGGCAGTTGAAGCTAATATTTTTTTGAAGGCAGTATTCTCTGGCTGCTGATACAAAGCAGTTGTTAAAAACAATCCTCAAACAAAGCTTGAGTCATACATGCATTGTCATTTGCCCAATAATACACAGGCAACAAGCGCTTATTCACATTCTTTAAAGCACATGGGTTCTGGGCTCGATAAATGAGGAATAGCTCCAGCTTATGCCCGGCTACATTCCCACCTAAAAGTAATGTTACTCGGTCCTTGTATAGTTTGAATCCAGGCAAACTTTTAGCCTCTTTATGTAGATAAGTCCTCTCTGGCATTTATTCCAAAATAAGCCTGTTCCATCAACACTGAAGATTGTGGTACTCCCCCAGGTAGGCGTAGCTCCTCTTTGGGGATTGGTGCCATCTGCGTAGAGCTGATGGCCAGGGGTGGTTGCTGCTGATTGGCCCCCAACTCTTGGGGTTGGGGGGTGGTCCCACGACGTAGACGCTGCAGCTACATAGCAGAACACCCACACACACCAAGAAACATTAAAACTACACCCAAAGACCTTTATTACGCACAGATACTCTCTTCTCTTCCTCCACAACCACCAAATACCAGCCTCCGGAAACATATTCATAATCATATCACTCACCGCTCCATTAACACACTGAAAGACAACACACTGCTGCATGCCAGCCCCCTTGATATCCACCCTTCTGAATCCTCTCTCCCACGAAAGGACAGAGTCCACTTGGCCAGACTTCGATGCGGTCACCACCTAGCACTTCTAAGCTACCAGAAGAGGCTGGACGACCGTGTTGTGAACAGCTGCCCAGGATGTAACACTTCACCCCATACCATACAACACATAATGGAAGACTGCATTATACACAATCATGCACGCAAACAACACAACATACACTCTATAAAGGATTTGTGGGAAAACCCAGTTTCGGCTGTGGCCTTCCTTGGGGAGACGGGACTGCTCGGACAGACAGTCTAGGGAACGAAACAACAACAACAACAACACTGAAGATTTGTTCCGGGAGATATCCTTCTTCCTCAATGATTTTGTCTAGTTCATCAAGCAATTTTTCTGCTCCCTCTGTATCTGCACTTGCTGCTTCCCCACAAATCTTTCGATTATGTAAATTAAATCAACGATGAAATCGCTGAAACCAGCCATGGCTTGCTGTGAACGTTTCTGTATTCCCTTCTTCACGTGACTTGAGCATGTTGAAAATGCTCATTGCCTTACTTTGGATTAGAGTAAAGCTCATGGGCATCCATTTGCTTATTTGGTCATCAAACCACATGGCCAACAACTTTTCCATCTCATGTATCAGTCCTTTCCTTTGTCTAGTAATCACAGCATTATATCCTACTGTAACTTTAGCTGTCTCCTTCACTTTTTCTTTGTCCTTCAGAATGGTTGATATGGTAGAATGTGCCAACCCCATGCTACTAGCGATCGTTTTGATTTTACTGCCTTCCTCGTGTTGCTTAATTATCTTAAGCTTAGTTTCCAAGTCAATCGCCTTCCTTTGCTTCTTGGTAGAAGATCCAGCATCAGTAGTTGCCTTCCTTTTTCCGGTCATCTTCCGGGATAAAAAATATACTGTATAGCCAAAAGTATTGAAATTATTGCAGAGAAACAGGAAGCAATAGTTACGGTATACTGTACTAAGGTATTCGTGACTGAGAGAAAGAGAGGATGTGGCGGATGCTGGTTATGTCTCAGCGCTGTCAATTGCCTAAGCCCAACTTATTGTACACAGCTACGTTTGGGTACACTTGCACACTCTCGACTGTGCTGCCACTGTACGCGTCGCAACTTCGAGATATTGTCGGTCAATGAATATTTGTGAAAGTCGTAAGTGCAGTTTGTCGTTAAGCAAGTAAGTCATTAAGTGAGGAGTTACTGTACATACACAACCATTCTCCACTCACTTCTATCCCTTGTCTTCTCCCTTCCTTGTTCAATAGGCAAAGCCCTTTTCACCCCTTCCATCTATCAGACCTTGGCTATACAAAATTGAGAAAAATGTTGCCCAGTGAAATAATCTCTGAATACCAAAACATGATTTCTGAAACAAAACAGGTAATGCCTGTTACAACACAAGAGACCTGGCCAGTTTCTAAAAGCAGCCATGCAATATGCCTTACCTCACAATCCTTACGCTTTTCTGGTCCCTGCGTTGCTAATACCCGTTCTTCTAATGGCACTTTTTGTAGTGCCGTATAGCCAGTTACTGGTTTAAACCATGGATCTTCCTGTCCAAAGTTGACCTAGGAATAAAAATTCATCTATGTATCTTAAATCAAAGTGAAATTTTAAATTCATAAACAAACAAGCAATTTCATTTATCCAAAATCTACCTGGAATGAAGAGTTCTTGGTAACAATGTGTGGGAACAGAGCAGCATCACCAATTTTTCTCTGACAAATTTTATAAGCTATGCCTTGATGTTCACCATTTACTGTAAACGAAATAACTGCTGGTTGAACATCCAAGTTAAGGAAGCATCCAACAACATCACCCTTCCCAAACTTTATGCCATAATTCTGAAATGAGATAAAGAAATTTAACATCATCCTTTAATCAATGCAATACAGCAGGATATCAAACCTTAAATACAAGTAACACATCAAGCAAACTCTAACCTTGAACCTGAGATTGCTTGAAGCTTTTGCAGTGCCTTCATAACCATAACTCAGTGGCTCCTCTCCAAGCATTAACCCAGTGTCATCAACTGACCAGCCAACACGAATCACATGAGGATCTTCATCAGCTTTCAGGTGAGGAACATTAGGATGCTCCATCACTTCCACTTCATAAAACACCTTTCCTTTGGTGAAGCCATAAGTTGCTCTCACTCCATGCCACACAGAACCATAGTCTCGTCCAGTTAAGGGATATGCTGACAATCTGTCTTCCTCACTTATGATGAGACTTGTATCTGAATTATCTGAAAATATAAAAATGGACACTTTAAATATAATGTGACACAAATCAAGCAAAATAAGCAACATGTAAACCATAAAGATACTGAACACCAGAAAATATGATAAACTTACACCTGTCAAGTACTACCAAGCTCTTGTCAAACTCATATTTATCTTCAACATCTGGTCTGGATCTCTTTGCTACAGGTGTCATTTTTGTTACTTCAACTGCTCGTTTTTCACCCCTACGCCACTCTTCAGTAGCTTCTACCTTAACTTCTATTGGCTCCTCCTTTATGTCTATTGATTCCACATTATCATATTCATATTTAATTTCTGTTTAAAGATGAAAATTCAAGCACTGATTAGTAGAGCAAAAATGAATGACATTGCTAACATAAAAGTCAATAACTTGCAATGTCACTCAGAAGTAACCTCAGTAGGTAAACAAACCTTCCATTAGGACCTCTTTAACCCAAGCCTCAGCATGCCCTTCAAAAGTTTCATCTTCTTCTACAACCTCACCCTGCAATTCTTTTTTCACTAGTAGTTCATCCTCCTCTTCCTCAATTTCTGCAATTACGAACTTCACATCTTGTTCCTCTTCCACCTCCTCTTCTTCCTCTGGGTCAGTTTCCTGTTCTAGAGAGAGAGAAAGCCACAAGAAAATATGATAAAATTGCACCTCTCAAGTACCTGTCACGCACATATTCATCTTCAACATTTGGTCTGGATCTCTCTACTGCAGGTGTCATTTCTGTTACTTCAGCTGCTTATTTTTCACCCTTACAACCGTCTTCAGTAGATTCTACCTTCACTTGTATTGGCTCCTCCTTTATGTCTATTGATTCCCCATAATCATATTCATATCTAATCTTTATTTAAAGATGAAAATTCAAGCATTGATTAGCATAGCAACAATGAATAGCATTGGTAACATAAAAGTCAAAACCTTGCAGTCACTTTAAGTAATCTCAGTAGGCAAACAAACCTTCTACTATGACTTCTTCAAGGCACTCCTTGTCATTCACTTTAGAAGGTTTATTTTCTACTACAACCATGGGCACATCCTCATCCTGCAATTCTTTTTCCACTTGTAGTGCAGCCTCCTCTTCCTCAATTTCTGCCTTTTCCAGCTCCTCTTCTTCCTCTGAGTCATTTTCCTGTTCTAGAGAGAAAGCCACATTCAACAGATATTTTGAATAGTTTATTTTTTTTTCTAAATCACATAACAGATGTTTTTTAAATCAGCTTAGAGTTAGAGACCATATTATAAAATATAGATTCACCAATTTCAAAGGACATAAAACTAGTTTTAGAAATTTAAGGATTTTTCATTGTAAATTTTTTAGTTCCAAGTTAAGTTACATCAAAGTGTACTGAAAGGGTCAGAGTGAGTGTAGATTAGATTTGCACTGCCTCTTTCTCCACCACTCTCTCATCACAAACCCCTGTTCAAGGATTACCAATTGTCGACAGTGGGGAATGGTGGGATTATCACAGTAAAATCAACCATAATGTGGGAATAACAAGGGTCATTTCACCATGATCCATCACCATGATCCATCACCATGATCCATCACCATGATCATCACCATGATCCATCACCATGATCCATCACACACACACACACACATCATCGAAGCAACACCGCTCGTCGTCGCTGTCGTCGCGCGACCAAGAAGAAGAGGATTTACGACGAAAAAGGAAAACCTGGTTTGTACTGTAGGGGTGGGGAGTGAACGTGAGTGCCCGAAATGGTATCTATGCAGTGCTAGTTAATTGTGTTAACTCGAAATTAGCAAAAATGAATGAAAACGACTCGAAAGCCAGTTGCGAATCAGAGCCATCTGGAGGCAATCCACTGAACCGCGATGTAAACAATAAACAAAGCACCACGTGTTATGACAATGATTTCTTAGGGTTTGGTAAGTACGAAAGAAAGAACTTAAGTAGATTATTAGAGATAGAGAGAGAGATGAGCAAAAATAGGACTCGGTGGGAAAATGAAATCATGGACTTAAGAAAAGAGGTCATTGGTTTAATTGATTGTTTATCTAAGACTAACCATGAAATTTCTGACCTGAAAAAAGCTAACTTGGATCTTACAAACGAAATTAAAGAAATGAAAAGAGACATAAATGAACTGAAGAATGATAATGAAAAGAAGAAAACTAATGATAATAATAGCGAAAATCTAAAGCAGGAAGTGAACAACAAATTCCAAGAATTGACACAAAAGATCGAAGAAAACTTAGGTGGGGACAGTATCCAGGAAATTAAGAAGTGGAAAGAAAATATTGAAAATAAAGAAATTGCTTTCAAAGAAATAGTCAAGCAGCAAATGCAAGATAATGCAAAAGACACAATCATTCAAGTGATTAACGAAAAAGCAAATTGGGTCAAGGATACAGTAGATAGGAAGAAATGTATTGTGGTTTATGGGCTTAAAGAAAAACAAGGATTGGCGAGGTACATGAGAGAAAAAGAAGAAAAAGAGACAGCAGTAGAAATCCTTAATGAAATTCAGGGGGGAGATAGTGATTCAGGCACAGACTTAGAAGAGACTTACAGAATTGGTCGCTATACTAAGGATAGGAATCGACCTCTAAAGATAAAACTAAGGTCACAAGTGGTAGTAGAAGACATATTTGAAAAAGTAGGTAACTTGGCAAAGAGTGAAAAATACAATAAGATATGGATAAAAAGAGAAATGAGTACTGAGGAATTAGAAAAAGAAAGGGCGCTAAGAGAAGAAGCAAAGGAAAAAAACTTGAAAAGATCGGAGACAGAATGCAAAGAATTCCAGTGGAGAGTAATAGACTTGAGATTAAGACAATGGCGCTTCAAAACGAACAAAACAAGGGAAGAAGAAACCAGGGAGAAGGAAGAAAATTAAAAGTGGCCTATACCAACATTGACGGACTAATTTCGGGACTGAATGAACTCAATGATTATCTGTTAGAAGCAAAACCAGACATAATGGGAATTGTAGAGACTAAACTAAGAGGTGAAATACCATCCACTGTTATCGGACAAGGTTTATACAACTACTGGATAAAAAACAGGGACAAGAAACAGGGAGGGGGAATCATGTTCTTGGCCAAGAAAGACCTAAAGGTGACAAAAATTGCAGAGGGCAAAGGTAATGCTGAATTGATCATGATAAAAGTCGAAGGCAAGAATATGAAAAGTAGAAAGTTTGTGGTGACTTATGTGCCTCCAAAAACAAGCGCTTGGAAAGAAATTGAACATAAAAAAATGCTAGATGACACAAGAAAATCACTCAATGAGATACTAATGGGTAAGGGTAATCTGGTAGTTATGGGGGACTTCAATTGCAAAGAAATTTGTTGGGACAGCATGACAGTGCAAGGAGGAGATGACTCGTGGGGCAATGTACTGCTAGATATGACCATGGAGTACACAATGACCCAATGGGTCCATGAAAACACAAGATACAGAAATAATGAAGAGCCATCGAAACTAGATCTAATATTTACAACAGAGCCTGAAATAGTGCATAAAGTCCAGTATGAGACACCAATTGGAAAGAGTGACCATGTACTCATCGAAACTATACTAAAGGAAGAAATAGACATAGAGAGGAACGAAAAGCATAGGAAAGGAAGACTGAGGTACAACAAAACAGACTTTACAAAACTAAAGACATTCTTCCGGAATGCAAACTGGGAAATATTTTACAGGGAAGAAACAGCAGTGGAAGAGAAATGGAATATATTGATGGAAAACTACAATGAAGGGGTAAACAGGCATGTACCAAGACAAAAGCGAGAGAGAGAGTACATTAAATGTTGGTTCAACAAAAGATGCAGTGAGGCAAAAGACAGAAGGGACAAAGCTTGGAAAAAGTGGAGAAAAGACAAAAAACAAAGCAAATGGCAAATTTATGTTAACTATAGAAATGAGTATGTTAATGTGAGAAGAGAGGAGAAAAGGAACCATGAGAAGGATATTATAGACAAATGCAAAGAGCAACCCAAACTATTCTATCTATAGAGATGGCCGAAGTCATGAACAATCACTTTAAATCTGTTTTCACCAGAGAGAAAATACCGAATTGTGACATAGACAAAAACAAGAAATCTCCCCTCATGAATGAGTTTACAGCATCACTAAAGGAAATATCAGAACATTTATCAAGGCTGGATGTCAGAAAATCACATGGCCCGGACGGTATTGCAAATTGGATTCTAAAGGAGTGCAAAGAAGAACTAACAGACAAAATACACATCTTAATAAACAGCTCACTCAAAGAAGGAAAGATACCCGAGGACTGGAAAAACGCTAACATTGTACCAATACACAAAGGAGGAAACAAAGAAGAACCCACCAACTATAGGCCAGTATCACTAACAAGCACCATTGCCAAAATTTGTGAGAAAATAATCAAGAATAGATGGGTAAAACATCTGGAAGACAATGACATATTAAACCCAAGACAATTCGGATTCAGACAAGGAAGATCATGCTCCACAAACTTAATATGCTTTTACTCAAGACTAATAGACATAGTGCAAGAAAGAAATGGATGGGCTGATTGTGCATTCCTAGACTTGCAAAAAGCCTTTGACAAAGTACCACACAGAAAACTACTAAAAAAACTGGAACACATAGGAGGAATACAGGGAAACCTACTAAAATGGATAGAGGACTTTCTGACTGGTAGAAAGATGAGAGTAGTGCTCAGAGAAAAATATTCAGACTGGAAAGAGGTGATCAGTGGAGTACCGCAAGGATCTGTGCTGGCACCAATAATGTTTGCTATCTATATGAATGACATGGATGAGGACGTGAACTGCTACATGAGCTTCTTTGCCGATGACGCCAAACTGCTAAGGAAAATAGAAACTGATGAGGACTGTGAAGCACTGCAAGAAGACCTAAATAGGGTATGGAACTGGAGTCAGAAATGGGAAGTGGACTTTAATACTAAGAAGTGTAGCATAATGGAGTTTGGAAAAAGCAAAAACAGAATATCAGGAAAATATACAATTGGAACCAAAGAAGTAAAGAAAGTAGGATCCGAAAAAGATTTGGGAGTAATTATCACGAACGACTTGTCCTATGATATACAGATTAACAAAATTGTCGGGGAGACTTACAACTTGCTAAGATCAATAAAAGTGGCGTTTACATACTTGGACGAAGACATGATGAAAAAAATATTGGTTACATTGATAAGGCCTAGATTAGAGTATGCAGCGACATTGTGGTCCCCCAGTACCAAAAAGAATATAAAGAAAATAGAAAGAATCCAAAGAGCAGCTACAAAAATGGCACCTGCACTTGCAAACCTATCATACGAAGAGAGATTGGCTAAACTGGAGTTACCGACACTGGAGCAAAGAAGAGAGAGAGGTGACCTATTGACCATCTACAGAATCATGAAAGGCACAGAGGTACTCGATAGTGAGAACTTACTTAACTGGGACAAAAGAAACACAAGAGGACATGGAAAGAAAATAAAAAAACATAGCTATAGAAGAGAACTGAAGAAAAACAGTTTTCCTCATAGAGTTTTGGACAATTGGAACAAACTGGACAATGAAATAGTATGCGCAAAAACCATTCATGAGTTTAAAAACAAACTAGACACTGCAAGATACAAAGGCGGGACAACACAAGCATAGCTCCCCTTCCCGCAAAATACAACTAGGTAAATACAACTAGGTAAATATGTTTTTGAGGTGCTGCTGTCTCAACCACATGATATTTTTCAAATTTTGGGTACTTGAAACATATTCCCTATATCTTCTAAAACATTTCTAAACATAATTAAAATGTAATAATAAAATTTTTTGGTTGGAAAATGGTTCTCAATTACTTTTACTCTGAATGATACCAACTGATCTTAATGGATTTTGTAGGTCCTTTCTAGTATTCACAGATACTCAAGAGATGATCTGGATGATGCTCTACAGCCTGTGATTCTAGCTCTATTTCCTCCAAGCTGGACGGGCATTGTCCATGCACAGTGGATTTGAGCTCTATAATTATAAAGTTGATCCTGATGTTTCCAATATTTGTCTAAGTTTGACACAAATTTCTGAATTATACCTGAGCTTATAACTCACTCAGGCAAATTACTCCAATCATTTACAACTCCTGATGGAAATCCATATTTTCTTTAAGTTCAGCTTTGCTCTGCATTTATAAATTTTCTTAGAATTACTTCTCATTACTGCTTCCTGCCTCAGTCTGAAAATACCTTTGGTAAAATGGCTGTCATGCACATTATTATCTTGTAGACCTTAATAAGGTCCCTAAGAGATCATATGACAAATACATATGACAAATAACAATGCTCCAAGTGCTGATCCTTCCAACCAGATCTTTCACCAGTGACCCTCACCCTTTGGTATCTTTCTGACAGGAAAGCTTGGACTCATGTAAGGTTGGATTCACTAATCACATAAGATGACAACTTCTACCATAAGAATTTGTGCAGGACCTTATCAAATGCCTTCATGAAGTCGCAATATATGTCTACTGATCCTGTGTCAATGACCTCCATCCATCTGTCTATACATTTCATTAATTGCAAGAGCATAAACCTTCTGGTAATAAAAATATATTGTTTATTACTAAACAATCTGTTTTCTTTCATATAGTCTATAATTCTATCACATACAAGGGTTCCATAACTTTGCTGATCAAGCTCATCAGGATAACCAGTCAGTAATTGCCTGGATCTGCACTATCTCCCTTCTTATAAAAACAGTTATTTTTGCTATATGCCAATCATAAGGTCCTACACCTTCATTATATTACATTTCAAAAATTATTTTCAAAGGTTCCAGCTAGTCGTTCATACATATATATATATATACCAAGGCCTTTTCCCCCTTTCAAGGGAGGTAGCCAAAAAGAAAAAGGCACAAAATCATTCCCACCCATTCCATCCCTAAATACACTCCACTCCCCTCCACCCTCCCTCTTATCTTAGCACCTCCTGGATGATGGGTTATCCCTGCACCTTGTCCACTGCCCTGGGTCAGAGGCAGTCTTTCATAGCTTCTCTTATAATTCTAAGGCTCAGTTCATCAGCCACACATGATTTATTATATTTCAACTTTTATATAATAATAATGATTTGTTTTTTTGTGATGTCAAGATTGTCTATTCTATTTGTAGGAGGGGCCTCTTACCAAGGTTATGCCCCCCAAAATTTACTAGATCACCAAATACAAACTTTAATAAAAAAAACAAGCTTGTTAATTTTTCTATATCAAGATCGTCTATTCTATTTGTAGGAGGTGCCTTTTACCCAGGTTATGCCCCCAAAAATTTACCAGATAACCATATCTAAAATTTAATCCAAAACAAGCTTGTGAACCACTTAAGTACAAGTCAAATTCTCATGTGCAGCATTGGCTAACATATGAATGATGCATCACACTACACACATTATAAAATATAGTCACTGTTGTATTACTCATTCTCTTTTACTCTGAATAATAATAAAAACAGAAAACATGGTCAAACCAGTTCACAGAATCCAAGGGTAACTAATGCACAACTACAAAAAATATATATATAATCAAGACACCAATGGCGGCATCCTCATGTACCCACTCATGCCTCATAATGCCTACCTAGAGGTCATCATACTGAAGAGGAACTTTCATTTTAAAGCTCGACATCAAAATAGGGCTTTTATGAATGTTTAATTAAATGAAACTTGCCATGGCATGCAATCTTCATTTATATTCACAAAGCTTTATTCTTCTTTAGATTTTCAAGTTTGAGTTACCTCGGCATAGCAACAAATATCTATCTAGTGAACGTGCTTATCTCTGAAAGAACAAAGATTTGTTTGCAACTATGTAGTATCTACAGCTTTCCTGCATCCATACAAATGTTTAGGTCCCGATGTTTCCAGGATGGTCACATTTAAAATGACTACCATCAGGTTTCCATCCAGTTGCCAATTTCATGATATGGTTCAATGACACACAGTTGTTATTAGTCCATGACAGTGGGAGGTTTTGGTGCTTCTCACGTGGCTGAACAGCATGTTCATGGAGTCTCTGCGCGATATTCTGAAAATAGTCAGAGAAGCCAGGGAGGTCGAATAGGTCTGAACCATATTTGGTCGCAAGCTGAATGACAGTACTATCAAACTTGTCAATGTCTTTCATTTTCACAATTCCTTCGTCCCTGAATATATCTTTCAATATCACACGTTTCTGTACATTTGTGGTGCAAACGTTGGTCAGCTTCCGTCGAAGGTTCTCTTCAATATGCCGCATGCACACCACGACCGTCGCCCCCGGAAAACACATTTGTAAGGCCTTCACGATAGCCTTCTCTTCATCACTACCGACGACTAGGTCAGAAAACCCAAGGGATGTATATGCAGATGAATCTCCAAGTTTTGCTTGAATGTGGGAAAAAATGTTGATATGTTTGAAATTCTTCATCCCAATGTAAAAAGAGGGGTCCCAAGAATATCGGATGATCCTGCATGGACTAGTCAGTTTTGTGTTTTTATATACAATCGTGGTCACATAGCAGGGTCCCAGGTTGAATGTTCCGTCTACACCCATTGTAGTTGTGTACTTGCCCACGTGACCATTTAAACATAAGGCACCGAGTTCTTTTATCTGTTCATTGGTATATAGAATAATCCCTTTCTTTCCCCAAGGTATGGCGGTGCTGTCTACATTAGTAGTTGCTGATGTTACTATGCGGGAAAGCCTTTCAGGCAGAAGAAAACTGGTTATTGACGTCCCAATTTGGGGTTGTGTAATGCTAGTGCTATTTTCATTAGAACTGTCCATCTCATCTATGCCCTTTACCATTTCATCGAGATTGGTTTCATGATTTTCTTTGGTTGCACATGAAGTATCCTTCACATCACAGTCAGCTAAAATACCGGTACACGTACTTCCGTGGCTGTCGAACTCCTTTAGCGTCTCGTTTGGCATGATTGGTGTACTGTGTGCCTTGGGCGGGGCAAGTTCGTCTGTGCTATCTTTTAATGTTTTACGTTGACGTTTAGCTGGTGGCATAAAGTCCTGCAAGTCCAGCAGTTCGTCATCAGAAATGTTGGTAGTGTTGGAGGTGTCGGCAAGCAAAGGCACAAAGTGATTTGGTGTCCACGTGGGCGATACTAATTTGAATTGAGTGATTCCTGTGTAGTAGGGCTTGTTTTCAACTAATTCTATTGTGGTCTGCACATGAAATTCACTCACCAAACACTCATTTCCAACAAATGCCACAGGTGCCGCATTGAAAAGACAGTTACCGTCACCGGTCATGCTGATGGGTACCCATGTGTTTGCTTTGCCCATGAGCACCTGCGCCTGCTTGTCCACGGATAACGAATCTCAGTTGAAATTTAAAGCAAAGTTTCCAGTATCGAGGGAGTCATCTCGCAGTAAAACTCGTTCCATCTTGACAGCCTCCTATAACGCTTTTGTCCCGTGGCATTTCACGAATTTCTCCAGGCGCTTTATCGATGATTCAAAGTCAAATCTTTTATTGGAGTCTACCAGGCAGCATCCCCTACAAACGTAACCTGGCTTAATTCCACCGATCAATTCATAATCTTTTTTTGTGATTCGATCACAGAACCAGTGATACCACATCCGGCATGCACTACATTGCACAGAATCTGTTAGGCAATTCTGATTGCATGTGGGACACGGCCAACTCTTGGACTGAACCATCTCTGCATCTGATGTCTTGTGTGTCTGAAGAGGTAATGTCCCCCTCCTTATACATTGGGGTATTTATACCTAAACAATCAGAAACCATTTTTGTGTTTCATCACGGTCAGGTAGTCCTTGTTTTTTTAATAAAGTGAAGTCGTTCTTCAATTGTTCTTATAGGCATAACTATAGATTTCCTTTGTTGGAAGCCATTTGATATTGAGAAAAAAATGACATTCATTCTGCCCAACTTTTAATTTTGAGTTACTGACATTTTTGAGGATAATGTATTTGATAACATTTGTGATGTGTAAAGCCCTGGGATGCTGTCAAACTAGTGCACTCTTCATATTATAATAAATTAAGCTCTTACATGTATTAGTGTTATGCTTCACTTTGATTCCAAACACAACTACATTAACACTCGTGGCCTTTTGTAGTAGGTGACTTCATGCAGATCAAGGATCTTGGTCAGTTCTGATATACACCTCATAAGGACAATCACAGGGTATGCCCCCTGGTGGCCACAAATCGCACCACTATTAGCACTTGCAGGATTAACAAGTTTAAAAGTTTTTAAGGCAGGAAATTTAAATCACTCCCAAAATTGCTGTTAGCCAAGTAGTTTAATGTTTTACTACATTTGCCTGAAATAACTGAAATTAAAGAAAATCTGTTGCTGAAACACCACTGAATAGCTATATGATAACCTAGCACTGGCCTTTAAGGGAAATGGTGTCAGTTTTGCACTGAGTCTTTGATTTTTCTTTTTTCATGTTGACCAACATTTTCACACACGCGGAGATGAGAAACAAGTACATTTTATGGAGCCTTACAGGATGGTCACTGCCAAAGCCGCTCAATGCCCCGAGAATTTTGCCCCCCTCCCTGCCCATGTTCCAGAACCAGTGGCGCCTCTGAAGTTCATACCCAAGCATACCTTTCACAATATGCAGTTATTGTGCCATTATTGTGGGTTCCTATTTTTTCTCGGATGAGTTTCCCTGCTATACCGATGTCCAAAGAAAGTCATCTGCCTCCTTTTCCAATCTTGAACATAAGGCCACGATCAATTCAGCTAAATGACTGTTTTAATTAAATCTGGAGGTGAAGGACAGTGGAGGACGGTACAAGACGGTGGAGGACGGCAATTAGTGGGACCTGAAATATCTTGCCATTCTTACATGCCCAACCACAACCGTGGTAGTTCATCACACTGGTCGGCTGCTGGTCTTTTGATTCTGGTATGGCTATCTTCAATATTCGTCTTGCAAATCAATTGAAACTTACAAGTATATTTAAAATTATTGGTATTTTTTTAGTTTCGACCATGGGCGCAATATAGCAATAGAAAATGAATTATTAATTTTGTAAATTAAAATGTATCAACGTAATATGCAATTTTGTGGGCAGAAATGAAACTAAAAAATACCTTGCTACCAGCAAATATGCTAATGAACGAAGTCGGTAGTATAGGATTGGGACGCCATCTTGTCATCTGTCAATTGATGGCCTCAGTACTTCCGAAAGTACCTCGCCAGGTACATTTTCTTGAAGGAATGTTACGGAGCGGAGATACATGCATTCCTTCAAACTGCAAGAACTTTGTATACCCCACAAGCTGAGAGAGTGGCTGAAAAGCCCACCAACGTCTCTCACGACGACAACAACGAGGATGAGCCGGATAATATTTAATTTGCAGGTAATGATTTATTTATTAAACACAAGTTAGGTTAGGTTAGGTTAGATTAGGTTAGTTTAGGTTAAATGAATTTATCATTTCATTTCTTCGACTTCGGCATCTATCATAACAAACATGGCGCACCATTCGTCCGACACGACTTCGTTACTTACACACTGTTTTAGCACCTTTTTTTTTTTTTTTCCGCTCACAAAATTGCATATTACATTGATACATCATAATTTACAAATAATTAATTTTCTATTGCTATATTGCGCCCATGGTCGAAACCAAAAATTTACCGATTAATTTAAAGCTATATTCATACCAATAGATATCTTAAACTGTGAGAAGATGATATTTAGTTTTGGGTCACCGGAGTTACATTTAAAACATTAGCCAATTAGGTTAATTTAAGAGCTATTGGATAACAAGTTTCACAATCCATGCTTGCGTGATTCTGGAACTTTACCTATTTCAATAATTTGTCACTTTGTGATTCACAGTAGCTACTGTTCCCTACAAACACTTTTACTTGTTTTTGATTGCATATGAACCCTTACCTTCTTCTGATGCTTCAGATTCTTCTGCTGCTTCGCCTTCAGTTTTTTCTGCTGCTTTGCCTTCAGTTTCTTCTGCTGCTTCACCTTCAGTTTCTTCTGCTGCTTCACCTTCAGTTTCTTCTGCTGCTTCGCCTTCAGTTTCTTCTGCTGCTTCAGTTTCCAGCGCCCCGCGCAATCTTTGAACAAGAATCAGCATTTCTGTGCTCTTTAAATTCCCAGCTTGAAGCTGTGCTCTTAATTCTGCTACCTTCATTTTTCTTGGTTCTATTTTATTCATTGCGGAAAGGATTAAGACCCTACTAGCATCCAGCCTAGGCCATGAGGGGCCAAAAATCTTCAACGTCCTCCCAAAAGAGGTGAGAGAGAAAACCAAATGATCGGTGGACAACTTCAAACATGCACTGGACAGGTTTCTGCGGAAGGTGCCAGACGAAGGTGCCTCCAGTGCCAGGCTACACCGCCATCAGTAGATTTTCTCCAAACTCAATACCAGGCCAACTGGCCCTCGCGAGGAGGGACAACAGGACTGGCAACAGCGGTAGTCCACTACGGCTGTGAGGATCGACCTCGGAACTTCACTAAGTAAGTAATTGTCATTGTTATTGTACATATTTCCCCTCACGAGCAGCAAAAATGTGTAGATATGGAGCTATAGCTTCTATATCGACAGCTCCTAAGTATTTTTCTTGTTTTCTTGATATTTCATTATAGAGCTTTTCTTATATGTTCTATTATTTCCACATTTTGTATTTCTTTATGTTCAAAGAGTCCCTTTTCCCCAGTGTTTACAGTAACGCTACAATTGCGGTCTCACTAAACGCCGACCAAATCCGACCAAAACCACACAATGACGGTTTTGCTCAAATGCATAATTTATATATATATAAAATTGCATATGGTTGCATTATTTGACCTATTTTCTTTAAAATGTGTGATTTCCATGTAAAATCATCAAAGAGAAGTTACGTTTTTATCCTCTGCAAAATTACCAACCGGCAACCAACGCCGACCAAACCCAAACAATGACGGTTTTTGCTCAAATATATAATTTTAAATAAAAATTAGCATATGGTTGCATTATTTGACCTATTTTCTTTAAAATGTGTGATTTCCATGTAAAATCATCAGAGAAGTTACGTTTTTATCCTCTGCAAAATTACCAACCGCCGATCAACGTCGACCAAAGCCGACCAAAACCACACAATGACGGTTTTTGCCCAATTGCATAATTTATATATAAAAAATAGCATATGGTTGCATTATTTGACCTATTTTCTTTAAAATGTGTAACTTCCATGTAAAATCATCAAAGAGAATACGTTTTTGTCATTTGAGCAAAAGCCGTCACTGTTTGGGTTTGGTCGGCGTTGGTTGCCGGTTGGTAATTTTACAGAGGATAAAAACGTAACTTCTCTTTGATGATTTTACATGGAAATCACACATTTTAAAGAAAATAGGTCAAATAATGCAACCATATGCTATTTCTTATATATAAATTATGCATTTGTTCAAAAACCATCATTGGTCGACTTTGGTCGGCGTTTAGTGAGACCCCTACAATTGTTGCGTTGTCATTTTCCGGGATTGTTAGTGAGAGGTTACGGTCGTGATGCGCAACTCTTTGTAGCATGTACATCGTAAAATGAAATTTCCTAAATTTTCTTCTTTTTCGTTATACATTTTACATATTATAATTTCATTCACGAAGCGTTTTCTGTCTTCTAATTCTAGGTTATTAGTTCTTGTTCTACATTGTATTATTGACGAGTATGTATTATCGTATTTGTTCTTCACATAATATTGCAACAAATCACATTTATTATAACATTGAGGGGGTTAGGACCAGGTTTCCATTGCGAACAATTAATCAGAGAGAGAAAATAAAGAGATAAAACACGAACGTTCTCTTTCCACATTTTTCACTACTCCTCGTACCCTGTGGAAATATATACACTATTTTACTTACTATTTTACTACTAGAATATGATAACACAAACCACGTGAAATTATAGACACGATGATCGTAATACACCATAATAAGACACGAAAAAGAACATAATATTTTTCACCATCGTCGTCGTCGTGGCTATCCCTCTCTCTTCAGAGGATGATGGTCTTCGTTCTGGTCTGAGTGCGGTTATTTGTGCACCCGAAGGTGGCTGATGAGACCAATTCGGGCTTTGAAGGATCTTCCGCATGTTGAGCACGTTGTTCCTTGGGGGAGATCTGGTTTTGGTTGGAGTTGCCTCTCCTTCCTCCTTCCTCGCTTTTCTTCCAACTCTTCACATCGGTTTGTTTCGAATGTTGTTGTTCCTTCGCGAATGGTGGACCTCCAGAAGTTTCGGTCTCTTGCATTTTCTTCCCAGTTGTTGAAGTCGATGTTACACTTTTTCATGTTGGCCTTCAACAGACCCTTGTATCTCTTCTTCTGTCCTCCTTTCTTCCGATTTCCTTCTTTCAGTTGCGAATAGAAAATCTGTTTTGGTAAACGGTCGTCGGGCATTCGAACAACATGCCCACTCCATCTCAGTTGACTTTTCACCATACTCATCTCTCGTCTATAATCTCGCACTCGCATAGGCTATTTCACGCAATATTTCACGCAATCTTTCATTGTCCACATCACACTAGCCTGAGGTAGTTATGAACTGGTACTTAATTCTCTATACAAAAATAAACATGAATCGACAAATGAAATTACACCACACCATGGGCAGACTTTGCTTGGGAACCTGTTACCCCAAGGTCTAAGTAAACAGGTCTAACCGCTGGAGCAGTTCTGCGCAGCTTCTGACGTCGTTTGGATGCGTCCATTTTCTCTTTGTGATACACTGAAGAAAACTGAAACGCCAAGGAAGACAGGAACTATAATATTTTATATATTATATATATATATATTATATATCATATATATTATATATTCATATATATATAGACAGGAACTATAATATTTTATATATATTTATATATATATTTTATATAATATTTGTCAGAATATAACTAATTGAGTGGAGCGGTGAGAGCGAAGGCGACGTCATTTTCGAACGACGGACCAACTTCAACTGACAGCTATAGGACCCGCTAACCCCACTTTGAACAGCCAGGTGACGTTCACGGGCTCGCTGCGCCAACTCCCTCGAAATTCGGTCGGAAGTGGTTAGACCTTATATTCTTAGATCTTGTGTTACCCTTAGTCAGACAGGGCATTCCGTGTTGCCCAACGCACGATTCATACCCTCGTCACACAGAACGAATATATGCAACTATATGAATAGCAAATACAGTGTTTAGGAACAAAATCAAGTATAAATACACATGTGAGAGGGTGGTGGATGGAAGGGTGGTAGATAGAGCGTTAATGGACTATGTAGTGGTAGATAGGAGTATAATAGGAAGAGTTAAGGATGTACATATTCTAAGGGAAGAGAGTGGTGAAAAGTACATAAGTACACATGTGAGAGGAGGGTGGATGGATGGGTGGTAGATAGAGCGTTAATGGACTATGTAGTGGTAGATAGAAGTATAATAGGAAGAGTTAAGGATGTACATGTTATAAGGGGAGAGAGTGGTGAAAAGTAAGTTGAGAGTGAAGGACAGATGGAGAAAATGGAAAAGGACAAAAGGTAGGGGGGTGCTTAGAGTGAACTGTTTAAATGAGAAAGAAAAGAAGGAGTACAAGAAGAAGCTGAGAGAGGAGTGGGATGGAGTGAAGGATAGAGTAGAACTGGGAGTGGAGGAGGTATGGGGATGGTTCAAGGAGGGAGTCATAAGGTGTGCAAAGATGGTGTGTGGAACAAGGAGGACGGGAAGAAATAGAAGGAAAGGTAGTGAGTAGTGGGATGAGGAAGCAAAGAAGGTTGTAGAAGAGAAGAAGCGAGCTTTCACAGATTGGTTACAAAATAGGACGAGGGAATCATATGAGAGGTACAAAGAAAAGAGAAGAGAAGTAAAGCATAAGATAAAGGAGGCAAAGAGGAGAGTAGAGGTGAAATGGGGTAAAAGTATGACAGAAAATTTGAAACTAATAAAAGGTTGTTTTGGAAACTAATTAACAGAGGAAGAGGACGCGAATCAAGTAGAGAAGAAAAGGTAAAAGGTGCAGATGGAGAGATGATAATGGAAGAGAAGGCAGTAAGAGGAAGATGGCCAGAGTATTTTTGGGAATTGCTAAATGTGAAGGAATACAGGGAGGGAAAGGTAGTTGCAGTGGGAAGTGCTAAGAAAATGAGAGTGATGAGTGAGGAAAATGGAGGAGAAATAAGGAAGGATGAAGTGAAAGCAGCTGTTAAGATGATGAGAGCAAGTAAGGCACCTGGTCTGGATGGATGTCATGCAAAATGTCTGAAAAAAGGAAGTACAATTATGGTGGACTGGCTGGTGAGGTTATCTAATGTTTGTTTAAGAGAGGGTAGAGTGATGGAGGACTGGAGGAGTGCCTGTATAGTTCCACTTTACAAGGGAAAAGGGTACAAGTGTGATGTAGTAGTTTTAGAGGGATCAGCTTGTTAAGTGTAATTGGGAAGGCTTATGGGAGGGTCTTGATTGATAGGATTAGGAGAGGAACAGAGGAAGTAATTGGTGAGGAACAGTGTGGATTTAGGACGGGTAGAGGTTGGGTAGATCAGATTTTTGTGGTAAGACAGATGTGTGAGAAAGCTATAGGAAAGGGGAAGGATGTATTTTGGGTTTTTATGGATTTGAAAAGACTTATGACAGGGTAGACAGGAAGGTACTGTGGGAGGTATTGTAGATATACGGGATAGGAAGAAAGGTTTTAGGATCTGTCAAGAGTTTTTACGAGAGTAGTACAGCGTGTGTCAGGATTAGAAATGGAGAGAGTGAGTGGTTTGGGGTAAAGGTGGGACCGTCAGGGATGTGTTATGTCACCCTGGCTGTTCAATTTATACATGGATGGGGTGGTGCGAGAGGTAAATGCAAGGGTGGTGGGTCAGGGATTGGAGATGGTTAAAGAAAATGGAGAAAAGTGGGAGATACGCCAGTTGTTGTTTGCGGACGATACTACGCTTGTAGCAGGATCAGAGGAGGGATTGAGGAAGTTAGTGACAAAGTTTGAGAAGATGTGTGAAAGAAGGAAGTTGAAGATAAATGTGGGTAAAAATATGGTGATGAGATGTACAAGGGGTGAAAGTGGCAGCAGACTGGAAGTGAGTATTAAGGGGGAGAGACTGGAGGAAGTAGATAGTTTTAGATACTTGGGTGCGAATGTGACAGGAAAGGGAGGAGAGGAGGAGGTGGTAGAATGTAGATTGAGAGAAGCAAGTAAATGCCTTGGGGATTAAAAAGTGTAATTAGAAATAGAAATTTGGGAATGGATGCTAAGAGGAGATTGTATGAAGGAGTGATTGTGCCAACAACACTGTATGGGGCAGAAACATGGAACATAAAGAGAGGAAGAGAGAAGGAGTTTGAATGTGTTTGAGATGAGGTGTCTGAGAAGTATGATAGAGGTTACTAGGCTGGATAGAGTGAGAAATGAGGAGGTGAGGAGGAGAACGGGGATGGAAAGGGAATTGGGGGATAGGGTTGATGAAAGAATATTGGGATGGTTCGGACATATGGAAAGAATGAGTGAAGAAAGATTAGTAAAAGAGGTGTGGAAGGCAGATGTGGAAGGAATGAACATGAGTGGTCAACTTAGGATGAGATGGATGGATGGGTAAAAGGAGCTTTGGGGAAGAGAGGAATGTCTGTCGAGAAAGGACAGGAGAGGACAGAAGATAGGGGTGAATGGAGAATGGTTGTATATGGATGATGTTGTGATCCATGAGGTGGAATGGATGGGGGGGTGGGGGTGAGGTAGTATGTGTGAGAACAATTTGATGCGGCCCGAAGGGATTTCTCCCCGTCTTCTCATTTTCTGCATGAGGGGACAGAGGTGGGGGGGGGGGGTCGCCGATTTAATGAAGCGGCCTTGCTGTGGATGTGCTGTGTCTTGCGACATTGCTTCTGACCTAGGGCAGTGGACAAGATGTAGAGATGACCCGTCATCCAGGAGGTGCCAAGATAAGAGGTAGGGAAGAGGGTGGAGGGGAGTGGAGTGTGATAGGGATGGAATGGGTGGGAGCGGTTTTTATGCCTTTGTTTTTTGTTTCCCTTATAAGGGGGAAAAACTTTGGTATAAGGTGAACGTCAAAATTAGTCTAATCCAAACAACTACACGATCAATCTTAACCAAAAAAGAAAATGATAATAATCTTGAAAACAAAACTTTAACAAATACGACATCTGTATACTCATTATATTCTCCGTTCATTACATAATCGACTACCCATTCTAGTATCACTCGACAACAGCGCCTCTTATGTCCTACTTGTCCACACTGATAGCACTTTCCTCTGAAGCCCTCAGAGCTAGGCTTCCCTGCCTTGGTGGTCCTTTTCACCTGTGCCTGAAGAGCCTTGACTTCTCGACGAGGGGGCATAGGTACCTGTAACGTACTGACGGTGCGTAGGAGCACCTCGAAATCCATGGGTGGACCTGTTTCACGTAAATCTTGAGCTGCTGGTCCAGCATAGCATCCATGAAATAGTCTCGAACAAGCATAACTACCATGTCCTATGAACCTGTGGGGGTATGTTCGTCTCACCAAGTTTTCGACGTCCTGTGTCAGCTGTAGTAGGGGTTTCCCGCGCCCCCATACCCTACCCTTCAGTCCCGCGCGATACATCTCAGCCTGGTGGTGTTGTTCAAACCGACGTTTGAGAGCCATCACTACGCTCTCATACGACGTACTTTGGAACGAAGCTCGTGGGGCGACATTCTGGAGTTCATATGCTGAACAAGCTTGGCTGCAAGGGCGCAGAGTCCTTGCAGGCCTAAGTGCCGCCCCAAGGCAAAGTTCTTAGTGACACCCCCCCCCCCCTGTCCCCATCACCACTTCCCATTTCCACCATCCCTTGAAGCCTGTTTTAGCTATTGGCTTGTGAAATGATTAAACGAATTTTAAAAACTGTATTTAATGTCCGTTACAGAAAGGATAAGGGAAAAATATTTCATATTATGTTGATTCTAACGCAAAATTCGTATATTACGATAAGGTATTCAGGGCTCCTTTGATCTTTTTTTATTTAAATTGTTTTGTCTGCCTTGAGGCACTAAATGTGCCTCCCCAGGGCATATGCCCCCCCCCCCCAACATGCGAGGGCCCTATAAGGGCGACATTCACATCCTCGGCCCTGGCCCATTGCTCGCCGCACATCTGCGACCTCCCGCTAATTTCTTCTGTAGTATTTTTAGTTCGGAACAACGGCAGGACAAATGAAAATCAACACAAAATATCTAATCTCTTTCTTTTGGTAATTAGCCACAAGGTGCAACACTAGAAGTGTCACATGAGAAATATAGGTGAAGCTCGGACTAAGGCCCCAGCTTAGTGGAGCTTATGGTTGTAGCTGGACGTGGAGCCTAACGTCAGCGAGGCGGTAGCAGATGATGACGGCGAGGCTCGATGGGACAGCTAGAAGACTGGACGACGAGATGTAGTTTGTGCGCTGGTCGGTACTGTTCTGCCCATCTCGGCGAAACGCCGACCTTTTAAAGGAGGCTGGCGGGAACGTGAGGAGCTTTCCAAGTTCCTGATTGGCTGACCGCTGGCTGGCAGGGACACCCTTGCCAACTACGCTTGCCAACTACAGGAACTTGGAAAGGCTAGCTCCAAAGATTTCTTTGATCAGTGTGTGACGGGTCGTAGGATGCATCACGTCACTACACTTCTACTTCTCGACTGACGTACTCTTATAATTCGTGTCGCACACGCGTAACCTGCTCGTCCACTTAAGTCCCTGCATCGTGTTGTGCCAGTCTTAGCCATAAAGCAATAGCCTGCCTGAAATCGTCCGATTGTCTCCCCATGTTCTTCACGATTTTTTTTTTTTTTTTTTTTTTTTCAAAATGCTTTTTACTCTCGTAGGTTCATCGTCGCGCGATTTATTTTCCTCATACGCACTCTCGAGCCCGTCACCATGGTTACCACTCGACGCCTCGTCGGCCACCCTGTCTCTCCCTGTTAAGTAATTATCAGCGAATGCAAATCATGTCACTCTATTATAATCCAATCTAATATCCTTAATTCCATTTCTGACACCAATTGTAACAAATTTAGACGTTTGTTACATCGAGGGGGGTTCGAACGAGATTTCCGTCGCGGACAATTAAAGGTCAACTGAGGAGATTTTCAGAGGTAGTGAATATTTGCTAGATGTATGGCTTAGTCACATTTTGATAAAACAATGCAAAAATAAGTCCTAATTATTACGCAATGTGATAAAAATGCCTATTAAAATATCGGTAGCGGATAAACTTTCCTTCACCGATCTTCGGCTGTTCTCGTAAGGCTGTGACGTCAACCTCGCTGTTTACATTCCGATGCATCCGTATGCGTGCACTATAAAATGCTGTGGCGCACTGTCAACTTCATCAGTGATTTGTCATATTTTGTGTGTTAGCAAGGTTTTATCAAGTATTTAGTTCGAAAATGGTTTATTGTGTCACCGCATATTGTAACAGTGATTCGACGAAACATTCTGCTGCATATGGACTTCATTTTCATTCTTTTCCAGGTATGTAAATGCCACTTTGATTGTTCTCATTAAAATATAGGTTTCTCCAAAAATCTTATTTATATGTTTCTCAGGTGACATATTATTCATAACAATGACTCCCAGGTCCTTTTCATTTTCTACTTTTTTTATTCCTTCTTCTCCCAATTTATATGATCCTGTTATTCTGTTTTTACTTTTTCAAAATTCCATTATACTACACTTTTTTGTATTGAACTCCATCTCCCACTTCCTACTCCATTCCTGTACTATATTTAGATCTCTTTGTAGTGATTCACAATCTTCTTCCGTGTTCACTTTTTTCAATAGTTTTGCATCATCTGCAAAAAAGCTCATATAGCTTTCAATTCCTTCATCCATATCATTAATATATATAGCAAACATTATTGGGGCCAGAGCTGTTCCTTGTGGAACACCGCTTATTACTTCATCCCATTTTGAGTGTTGATCTCTTATCACTACTCTCATTTTTCTTTCTTGCAAAAAGTCTTCCATCCAATTTAGCAGTTTGCCCTATATTCCTCCTTCAGTTTCTAATTTCTTAAGCAACTTCTTATGTGGTACTTTGTCAAAAGCTTTTTTTAGGTCTAAGAATGCACAATCAGCCCATCCATCTCTTTCTTGTGTTATATCTATTAGTCTTGAATAGAAACATATTAAATTGGTGACGCATGATCGTCCTTGTCTGAATCCAAATTGCCTTGGATTGAGCACATTGTTTTTTTCTAAATATTTTACCCATCTATTTTTGACAATTCTTTCACAAATTTTTGCTATTGTACTTGTTAGAGAGACTGCCCTATAGTTGTTAGGGTCTTCTTTATTTCCTCCTTTATATATAGGTACTATATTTGCTTTTTTCCAATCTTCTGGAACTTTACCTTCTTTCAATGAACTGTTTATTATGCTATGTATTATGTCTGCTAGTTCATTCCTGCATTCTTTCAAAATCCAGTTTGCTATTTCATCTGGTCCATGTGATTTTCTGACATCAAGATTACTCAAGTGGTTCAATATTTCATTCTTTGTTACTTCTATTTCTTTCATAGGGGGGACTTTCTCTTTCCATTCGATCTCTTCAGGTTGTATGTTCTCCCTTGTAGACACCGATTTAAAAGGTTTGTTCATAATTTCCGCCATTTCAATTTCCTCTGTGTATTCAACTCCTCCTTGTCTTAATTTCTCCAAATCTTGTTTGTTTTTCAGTTTGTTGTTTACAAATCTGTAGAATAGTTTTGGTTGATCTTTACACTTTTCTATGACATCTTTTTCATATTTTCTCTTTTCCTCTCTGCACGCTTGTACATATTCATTTCTATAACAAGTATATATTTTCCATTTTTCCGGTCTTCTGTTTTTCTTCCATTTGGTCCAAGCTTTGTCTCTTTTGTCTTTTATCTCCCTACAACTTTTGTTGTACCAGCACTTTACATATTCTATTTCTTGTTTTTGTCTTGGGACATACTTTTCTACTCCTATTTTATAGATTTTTGTCAAAATATTCCATTTCTCTTCTACTGTTGTATCTTCTTTGTGTATTCTTTCCCAGTTTTCATTTTGGAAGAATTCTCTTATTTTATCAAAATTTGTTTTTTCATACATCAATCTTCCTATTCTACATTGTTCATTTCTTTTCATGTATTTTTTCTCATTTAGTTCTAGTTCTATCAATATGTGGTCACTTTTGCTTATTGGTGCCTGGTATTCTATATTTTCCACTATTTTAGGTTCTGATGTGATTATTAGGTCTAGTCTCGATGGTTCTTCTTCATTTCTATACCTAGTGTTCTCTTGGGTCCATTGTGTCATTGTGTGGTCAATAATCATCTCAAGTAGAACACTTCCCCATGAGTCTTCTCCACCCTTTACGGTCATCTCTTCCCAGCATATTTCTTTGCAATTATAGTCGCCCATCATAACTATTCTTCCTCCATCTTCCATTATCTCGTTCAGTGTTACTCTTGTATCTTCTAACATGCTTTTATGTTCATTCTCTTCCGACGAGGCTGTTTTTGGGGGCACGTAGTTTATTACAAACTTTCTGCTCTTCTTATCTCTATTTTCTACTTCTATCATTATCATCTCTACTCTATTGTTCCCATATGTGACTCTCTTCACGTTTATATCCTTCTTAGTCAGGAACATAACTCCACCCTCTTGTTTTATCTTTCTGTTTCTAATCCAATAATTGGGTGGTAGTGGACCTTTTAATTTTGTCTCAACAATTCCCATTATGTGGGGATCTTTTTCTTTCAGATATTTGTTCAATTCATTCAGTCCTGTTATTAATCCATCTATATTTGTGTAGGATACTCTTAACTTTCTGTTATTTCCATTGTATTCTCTGTTTCTTTTGTGTTTCTCTCTTTTATGTTCCATTTCTTCAATTTCATATTCACTACTCTCCAGTAGAATTCTTGTTTTTCTGTCTCCGTTCTGGCCTCGTTTTTTTTTTTTTTTCTTAGCTTCATGTCTATTCCTTATTTCCTCCTCTCTTTCATCTTTATTCATTTCACTTTTTATCCATACCTTTTTATATTGTTCACTTGTTGCTAGTTTCCCTGTTTTGGATAAGATATTCTCAGCCGTAGTTTGTGACCTGAATTTAATCTTAATTGGTCTGGTCTTGTCTGTACTATATTTCCCGAGCCTGAATTTCTCTTCGATTTGTTTCATTATTTCTGGTTCATCTTCCTGAACTAATTCTAGTAAATTTCTTACTTTTTAATTTTCCTCTTTGATTCTTGTGGTGGGTTATCTGGGTTATGTTTCTCTTCCATTCCTAATATAATTATACATTTCTTTCTATCTGCTAAGTCTCTTACTATATTCTCCTTGTCTCATCACTTTAATAACTGAGTCTTCAGTTTGTTCATTCATTTGCTGTCTGATTATGTCAGTGAATGCAACTTTGCTATTTTCTTGGATTTTTTTCCAACCCTCCTTGTTCTCCTTATTATTCTCCTTTAAGACTTTATTCTCTTCTTTTACTTCTTTTAACTGTTTTTTTAATTCTTCAATTTCCTTAGTTAAGTTTTTGTTCGCCTTCTCTAGTTCTTCCAATTTTTCAACTCTCTCCACAATGTTGTTAACGTGACCGAACTTAAATTCCCAGTGCTCGATCATCTTATCGAGTTTCTCTTCTTGTCTTGTTAATCGGGGGGGGGGGGGTTGTGTCCCCCCCACCCTCTTTAAATCTCTGGAAAATATTCTCATCATCTTCTACTGTATTGCTCTTATATATACTTCTAATCTTTACATGTTGTTAGACATTTCGTCATCGCTAAATCGGTCCGGACCTCGTTTGTTTAGATTTCGTCTGCCTGCCTGGGCCAAGTCCTCACCTTCCTCATTTCCTTCCATTTCCCTCAGTAATCCCTCCCCTTCTCCTTTTTCCTTACTTTCCCTACACCACGAGCAATTCCCCCCCACCCTGTAAATACAATAAGTACTTCCTTTGTGTGTGTGTGTGTATTTACCTAGTTGTATTTTACGGGAAGGGGAGCTATGCTCGTAGTGTCCCGTCTTCATATCTCATTTTATCTAAACTATTTTTAAATTCATGTATTGTTTTTGCACACACCACTTTCTCATCTAACTTGTTCCAACTGTCTATTACTCTGTGAGGAAAGCTGTTCTTTTTCAAATCTCTTCTATAGCTGTCTTTTTTTATTTTCTTTCCGTGTCCTCTTGTATTTCTGTCATCCCATTTTATCAGATTCTCTCTATCAGTAATTTCTATGCCTTTCATGATTCTGTAAATAGCTATCAAATCTCCTCTCTCTCTTCTTTGCTCTAGTGTCTGTAGTTCAAGTTTTTCTAGTCTCTCTTCATATGATAGTTTTGAGAGTGTTGGTGCCAATTTTGTAATTGCTCTTTGTATTCTTTCAAGTTTTTTTTATACATTTTTTTGTACTTGGTGACCATATCGTTGCTGCATATTCCAATCTTGGTCTTATCAGGGTGATTAGGATTTTCTTCACCATTTCTTCATCCAGGTATGTAAATGCAACTTTGATTGTTCTTATTAAATTATAAGTTTCTCCAAATATCTTATTTATATGTTTCTCAGGTGACATATTATTCATAACAATGACTCCCAGGTCCTTCTCATTTTCTACTTTTTTTTTTATTCCTTCTTCTCCCAATTTATATGCTCCTGTTATTCTGTTTTTGCTTTTTCCAAATTCCATTATACTACACTTTTTTGTATTGAACTCCATCTCCCACTTCCTACTCCATTCCTGTACTTTATTTAGATCTCTCTGTAGTGATTCACAATCTTCTTCAGTTTTCACTCTTTTCAGTAGTTTTGCATCATCTGCAAAGAAGCTCATATAGCTTTCAATTCCTTCATCCATATCATTAATATATATAGCAAACATTATTGGGGCCAGAACTGTTCCCTGCGGAACACCGCTTATTACTTCATCCCATTTTGAGTGCTGGTTTCTTATCACTACTCTCATTTTTCTTTCTTGCAAAAAGTCTTCCATCCAATTTAGTAGTTTGCCCTATATTCCTCCTTCAGTTTCTAATTTCTTAAGCAACTTCTTATGTGGTACTTTGTCAAAAGATTTCTTTAGGTCTAGAAATGCACAGTCCGCCCATCCATCTCTTTCTTGTATTATATCTATTAGCCTTGAATAGAAACATATTAAATTGGTGACGCATGATCCTCCTTGTCTGAATCCAAATTGCCTTGGATTTAATACTTTGTTTTTTTCTAAATATTTTACCCATCTACTTTTGATAATTCTTTCACAAATTTTTGCTATTGTACTTGTTAGAGAGACTGGTCTATAGTTGGTAGGTTCTTCTGTATTTCCTCCTTTATATATAGGTAGTATATTTGCTTTTTTCCAATCATCTGGAACTTTTCCTTCTTTCAAGGAACTGTTTAGTATGCTATGTATTTTGTCTGCCAGTTCATTCCTGCATTCTTTCAGTATCCAGTTTGCTATTTCATATGGTCCATGCGATTTTCTGACATCAAGATTACACAAGTGGTTCAATATTTCATTCTTTGTTACTTCTATTTCTTCCATAGGGGGGACTTTCTCTTTCCATTCGTTCTCTTCAGGTTGTATGTTCTCCCTTGTAAACACTGATTTAAAATGTTTGTTCATAATTTCCGCCATTTCAATTTCCTCAGTGTATTCAACTCCCTCTTGTCTTAATTTCTCCAAGTCTTGTTTGTTTTTCAGTTTATTGTTTACAAATCTGTAGAATAGTTTTGGTTGATCTTTACACTTTTCTATGACATCTTTTTCATTTTTTCTCTTTTCCTCTCTGCACGTTTGTACATATTCATTTCTATAACAGGTATATATTTTCCATTTTCAGGTCTTCTGTCTTTTTTCCATCTGGTCCAGGCTTTGTCTCTTTTGTCTTTTAACTCCCTACAACTTTTGTTGTACCAGCATTTTACATATTCTTTTCCTTGTTTTTGTCTTGGGACATACTTATCCATTCCTTTTTTGTAAATTTTTGTCAACATATTCCATTTCTCTTCTACTGTTGTTTCTTCTTTGTATATTTCTTCCCAGTTTTCCTTTTGAAAGAATTCTCTTATTTTATCAAAGTTTGTTTTTTCATACATCATTCTTCCTTTTCTATATTGTTTATTTCTTTTCATATATTTTTCTTCATTAAGTTCCAGTTCAATCAATATGTGGTCACTTTTACTTATTGGTGTTTTATATTCAATTTTCTCCACTATTCTAGGTTCAGATGTAATTATTAGGTCTAGTCTCGATGGCTCTTCTTCATTTCTATACCTAGTGTTCTCCTGTATCCATTGTGTCATTGTATGGTCAGTAACCATCTCAAGTAGAGCGTTTCCCCATGAGCCGTCTCCACCCTTTACTGTCATTTCTTCCCAGCAGATTTCTTTGCAATTAAAGTCGCCCATCATAACTATTCTTCCTCCCTCTTCCATTATCTTGTTTAATGCTATCTTTGTGTCCTCTAACATACTTTTATGTTCACTCTCTTCCCATGAGGCTGTTTTCGGGGGCACATAATTTATCACAAATTTTCTGCTCTTCTTATCTCTGTCTTCCACTTCTATCATAATCATCTCTACTGTATTCTTTCCATATATGACACCCCTCACGTTTATATCCTTCTTAGTCAGGAACATAACTCCACCCCCTTGCTTTTTCTCTCTGTTTTTAATCCAATAATTATATGCATCATGTCCTACACTGTTGGGTGGTAGTGGGCCTTTTAATTTTGTTTCTACAATTCCCATTATGTCCGGTTCTTTTTCTTTCAAATAATCATTCAGCTCATTCAATCCTGTTATTAATCCATCTATATTTGTGTAAGACACTCTTAGTTTTCTGTCACTTCCATTGTGTTCTCTGTTTCCCTTTTGTTTTTCTCTTGTATGTCGAACCGCCTTAGTTTCATATTCACTATTCTCCAATAGAATCTCCCTTTTTCTGACTTCGTTCTTCTCTCGTTTTTTTTTCTTAGCTTCAAGTCTTTTCTGTTTTTCTTCCTCTCTTTCCTCTTTATTCATTTCCCTCTTTATCCATACCTTTTTATATTGTTCACTTGTTGCTAGTTTCCCTGTTTTGGATAAGATATTCTCTGCCGTCGTTTGTGACCTGAATTTAATCTTAATTGGTCTGGTCTTATCTGTACTATACTTTCCGAGCCTGAATTTTTCCTCAATTTCCTTCATAATTTCTGGTTCATCTTCCTGAACTAATTTTAGTAAACTGCTTACTTTTTCATTTTCCTCATTGGTTCTTGAGGTTCTATCTGGGTTATGTTTCTCTTCCATTCCTAATATAATTATGCATTTCTTTTTATCAGCTAAGTCTCTTACTATATTCTCCTTCTGTCTCATCACTTTAATAACTGAGTCTTCAGTTTGTTCTCTCATTTGCTGTTTATGTCAGTAAATGCAACTTTACTGTTTTCTTGAATTGTCTTCCATCCCTCTCTGTTTTCTTTATTATTCATCTTTAACTCTTCATTCTCCTTTTTTACTTCTTTTAACTGTCTTTTTAGATCTTCTATTTCCTTAGTTAAGTTTTTGTTCTCCTTCTTTAGTTCTTCCAATTTTTCAACCCTCTGTACAATGTTGTTAACATGACCGAACCTACGCTCCCAGTCCTCGATCATCTTATCGAACTTCTCTTCTAGTCTTGTCAGTCGGGGGGGGGGGTTGTGTCCCCCCCCCACCCTCTTTAAATCCCTGGAAAATATTCTCATCACTTTCTACTGTATTGCTCTTATCTATACTTCTAATCTTTACATTTTTATTAGACATTTCGTCGTCACTCAGCTGGTCGGGGGGCCATTTTTTGGTGTTTACATTTCGTTTGTCTGCCTGGGCCAAGTCTTCTCCTTCCTCATTTCCTTCCATTTCCCTCAGCAATCCCTCCCCTTCTCTTCTTTCCCTACTTTCCCACTACCCCACGAGCAATTTTCCCCCACCCTGTAAATACAATAGGCACTTCCTTTGCTTTGGGATCCACGAAACTTCACTTTTCTTCAGAACGTCCTCTCAGCCGTCCGTTCGTTGAAGTGTGTGTTTACCTAGTATGTTAACCTTGTATCTTACGAGAAGGGGAGCTACGTTTGTGGTGTCCCGTCTCTGTATCTTGCAGTATCTAAATTCTTAAATTAAATTCGTGTATGGTTTTTGCACACACTATCGTTTCATCCAGTTTGTTCCATATATCCACCATTTTGTGGGGAAAGCTGTTCTTTTTCAGATCTCTTCTACAACTGTCCTTTTTGAGTCTTCCATGTCTTCTTGTATTTCTCGTGTCCCAGTCTAGTAACTCTTCTCTATAGATGGTCAACGAGTCTCCTCTTTCTCTTCTTTGTTGCAAGGTCGGTAACTCTAGTTTTGACAATCTCTCTTCATATGACAGTTCTGAAAGTGGGGGGGGGGGCATCTTCATAGTTGCTCTTTGGATTCTTTCAGTTTTCCTTATATTCTTCTTGATAATGGGTGACCATAGTGTCGCTGCGTACTCCAGTTTTGGTCTTATCGGTGTGATTAGTATTTTCTTCACCATTTCTTCGTCCAAGTAAATGACACTTTTATCGATCTCAGCAAGTTGTAGGTTTCTCCTACAATTTTGTTTATCTGTTTATCAGGGGACATGTCGTTTGTGATGATTACTCTCAGGTCTTTTTCAAATTCCACTTTTTTTTTTTTTTTTACTTCCTTTTCACCGATTTTATATTGTTTATATATTTTTTTTCAAATTCCATTATACTACATTTCTTAATTCTTAATGTTGAAGTTCATTTCTCACTTCTGACTCCATTCCCATCGTTTGCTCAGATCTCTCTGCAGCGACTCAGTCTATTTCAGTGCTCACTTTTCTCAACAACTTTACGTCATTTGTAAAAAAGCTCATGTAACAGTCCACACCCTCGCCCATGCCATTCACATATATAGCAAACATTATTGGAGCCAGTGCCGATCCCTGTGGAACTCCACTAATCACCTCTTCCCGAGTAGAACTCTTATCTGTGTGTGTGTGTGTATGTGTGTGTGAGAGAGAGAGAGAGAGATTCACCATTGTCTTGGATCACGTGTTGGACTCATGATCGACAGTTATTTACCTCCCGGAAGAGAGCTCAGAGCTCATATGACCGATGTATGGATAATACTGTGACCTTACACGCACACACACACCCAACTCCCAGCCCACGAGTTGGAGTAACGACTCGAAGCACAGTGATATTGAAATTACTTCAGCCCTGGGCAAGATTTGAACCCGGACCGCCGTAGTGACAGCCGGGGACTCTACTAACCACCCCAACGAGTTGTGGGGGGGGGGATTGGTTTGATGACGAAACATCACGTTGTACTGGTGATGTAGATGATGCATCGCGCGCATGACCCCTACTCAAAAAGAGCGAAGCCCGATAATATAATTAAATCTTGTTGGTGTAAGACTTTTCTTACCTGGAAACTAATGTATAGCATGACCCCGCTGACCCTCAAATAAACAGTTAGGGCCAGGTGTCCCGAGGGGGCGTGTCGTAGGACTTTAAGGTCCTTATCCCATTGGTCAACATATTATATACAGAAAATTAAATTGGCCAATCATGGATAAAGGACAACTAGGTCCACCCTAGAGGAGCTTTACCCCTTTCAGAGGTTTCGTTTTATACAAACAAGCATAGAGAATCTGTCAAAGTCTAAGTTTAGAATTTGTCCCAGTCTGAGTTTAAAGGCATTCCGTGTCCAGTAGGCAAGTTCTGCTTATCAGTCTAGGTTAAGACTGCGTACCGGGGATAGTCGTACATAAGGTCTGCATCCAGCCTCTCACACTCCGCACACTAACACTACTCAAATTCATAACGTACCAAAGTAAGAAACATAAATAAAAAAAACATATAAAAGGAGATATAGTCGTATTCAACACCACCATTCTTGATATAAACTGAAAGGACTATTTCATACACTTTAAACACGTTCGTGAATCCCCTGTGGCCAGCTACCAAATCGCCAACTTAAGGGACCGTCAGGTTGCTTTATAAGGGAGCATGTCCTAAAACTTTTTGAATCTCTTTGATGAACTTAGGTATAATTACCATTTACATTTGTCTATAATTGCCCAGGGTATTGTATTCCTCACATGTATATATAAAGTGTAGTGAAGATATAATGAAGTTATAATGAAGTTTAATGAAGCTGTAATTAATCATATGGAAATCCTTCCACATAATTAAGCTTGGTATATATTGCAAGCTTATATTCTGGGGAATATAAGTTATAATGTACATTTGACCAAACTTATACCTCTGATTTTTTGTGAATTTTCTTTTCTGAACATTTCAAAGATGCTGCAAAATTCAGGTTTCATAAAAAAAAAACTTATTTTTTAGTATAGGAAATAAAGAGCATAATTTTATCTTTCAAATGAAACAAAAATGACAAAAATTCATCAAGAACAACCGAAGATATAACAACAACAAAAACAAAAACATTAAATGTACATGAGAAGGCATTTAAATTTTGCGCGACATTTTTAAAAGGCCCCAGCCCCATAGTCCCCGCTTTTGGTCACTTTACCACTTTTACTTTTCACTTTTTTCTCCTCCTCTCGTTTCTTGTCTCTTCTTTCGAGGGCAGACTTATGAATATGGGTGTAGGGTTCTCCAAGAAGAGGAACAACAAATCCTTCTTTATAACCAACATTGTAGTCCAGGATCGCTTGGGCGACACTGTACTCAAGAATGTTCTTGTTGGCATTCTTATATTTTGAACCACACTCTGCACACTCTAAGTCAATCTTATAATCCATGTATTTATTTATAAAACTGACATTTAGTTTCCCATAGCACTTGCCGCACGCAACATGTGTGAATAATTCTTTGATATAACTTTTTTTCAAAATTAAGTTCTCGTCATCAACTGTGGTCTTCTCTGATGGTTGCAATGCATAGCATACCTCCAGTTTCCTCTTAGCAGATGAGGTGTGAGGTGCGGGTTCAACTTGTGGTGTGGGTGGAGTAAGGTGGGTGGGGCCGCTCGCTTGTGAAGTGCTGCAAGAGGCAAAGACAAGACGGGAAAGCTCACGGAGAGCCGCATCGTCCACATACATTTTACTGTGCGGCTCTCTCACTAGATGGCGTTTACGTCAATCACCAGTTTTAACTGCATCGTCTGTTTGTTTACAATTAAGCGGGACATTCAATCATGGAGTGTGGGCGGAACTATCACCCGTGTGTGGTGTGCAAAAAAAAAAAAAAAAATGCCTTTCCCCATCTAATATTTCAAGTTTTTCCTAAAGACAGAGAAAGGTAAGAGATTCAACATACACAGTACATGGAAACTTTAACAGAAAATGGAGGAATGAAATAGAACATAGTTAAAATCTTCTTTATCTTTATATCAGACTCAGTGCAGTGTCACTTAGCTTGGAAATGAAAATTATAGATGAATACCTTACAAATATCTAGAAATATGAATTGATCATGTCAAATTCATACCATATCTTTATGGCAGTCCCAGGCAGGCACAGCAACTTTGATATAGTTATGTCGTGTTCTTAGCTTAAGTGGTAAAGTTATAAACTTTTACCTTTAACCTTAATTTTGAATAAATGGCCAAATACACAGCAAAAAAAAAAAAAAATGAATCGCATGTATGTTACTTTTTTTTTTTTGGCAGTTTGTGACTGCTTCTTTGGTAGTTTTAAAATTTAACGGTTTTTGTTGAATGATTTCTCTGTATTATGCTTGTTCTTTTATGGTCTCACTAAACGTCAACCAACGCCGACCTAACCCAAATAATGACGGCTTTTGCTCAAATGTATAATTTTATATAGAAATTAGCATGTGGTTGCATTATTTGACCAATTTTCTTTTTAAATGTGTGATTTTCATGTAATTTGATCAAAGAGAAGTTACGTTTTTATCGTCTGCAAAATTACCTAAGTCGACCAACGCCGACCAAACCCAAACAATGACGGCTTTTGCTCAAATGCATAATTTTATATAAAAATTAGCATATGGTTACATTATTTGACCTATTTTCTTTAAAATTTGTAATTTTCATGCAATTTGATCAAAGAAAATTTAGGCTTTTATCCTCTGCTAAATTACCAACCACAGGCACGAATGCCGTCCGACTCACTAATAGCCGACCAACGCCGAACAAGGACGGTTTATATTCAAATGCATGATTATGTATAAAAAACTAGCATATGGTTGCATTATTTGACTTATTTTCTTTAAAATGTGTGATTTCCATGTAATTTGATCAAAGAGAAATTACGTTTTTATCCTCTGCAAAATTACTAACCGCAGCTACGAATGCCGTCCGACTCACTCATAGCCGACCAAATCTCAAACAAGGACGGTTTTTGCTCAAATGCATAATTTCATATAAAACACTAGCATATGGTTGCATTATTTTACCTATTTTCTCTAAAATGTGTGATTTCCATGTAATTTGATCAAAGAAGTTACGTTTTTATCCTATGCAAAATTATTTTATGTATGATTGCAAATCTTGTTTGTTTGATTTTGTGACTTATTTCTTGCATGTTCATCCTTTTATTTTTGTCTATGTTTTTTACAATACAGTACCTGTCTTGCTACATATGTATATATTTTTGTTTGCTTGCTTTTGGGATTTTCCTTTGTTCTGTTAACATTTTTTGCTTTATTTTTGCTTAATATGCATGTTATGTCTGCTTCTTTGTTTATTTTTGTTTCATATTATTGTTTCTGATTACTGATTTTCCAATGTTTTGTTTGGTATTTAATATCTGATTGCATGTTTTGGTTCATTTTTGAAGTTGAATAATGTTATTTCTTTTAGTTTGTTTGGTATATGTTCTTACAAGACAGTATTGCTTTGTTGCAAATAAAAGAATCTCATGTATACCAAACTTTTACTATCCTTGTTTGTATAATTTGTGTACAGACACTTGAATAAGTATATTAAATTCAAACATAAGGACAAGCACAAACAAGAAAAACATGATATTACAGAAATAATAAAATTAATATAACTAAAATAACATCTAAATTTTAACTGTTTACTCAATCTCAAATATTTAGTAATGAATGATGCATTGTGCAGAAGTATTTTACCAACTTTTGATTTTATAAATATGATCATGTGTGTAAAGCATATATTAAATAGTCTTGTTTGTATGCAAATTTCATAAAATTACTACTTATTATTTTATAAAGAGAAAGTAAAACTTTTTCGGGATGTTGATTATTTTAGCGAAAGGATCAGTTTTAAAATTTCCATAAACACTATATATAATACAAGTTAAGTATGATTTGAAAGCCGCGCTACGCCACTTCCGATTTATAGTTTGCGGCTCTGTCGATAGATGGCGCGCATTCACGCTGGATGGATGACGTTTTCTTATTAGTAAAAAAATAGAATCTTTCCCATCTTTCCTATATAGTCTTTGGCAAGAGGGTTGGATGCTGTCCTCTTCGTTTTTTTTTTTTTTTTTTTTTTTTCCTTCTCGTTTCTTCATCTGGCACGCAAGGGCCTTCGCTACATTCTTCCTCCTTGCTCGCTGGCTTTTCGTCAATCTTGCCATGATTACCGCAAGAAATTACAGTGAGGAATCAAAAATATGACGCACGGTGAGAGCTTCAAAAGAACTCGACTTCACTTTGACGTTTGGATGGGTACTGATGCCCTGATGTCTGCTATTTCTGATCTATGCTTGTGGGAGGAGTTGCTAAATACCTCCATAAACACAATTCCGTAGCAAAAAACAAAATAGCTATAGAAAAAATTAACGCTATTCCAATAAACAGAATATTTGTTACGCAATGGGGTTGCCAGAGGTTGCCAATAATTTATCTATTTTATTCTGTATAAAAAGATAGAAACGAAATACAGCTCTATAATTTTGTAGGGAATGTTGCCAACATCATAGAGATTCTTTTTAAATGTTTTCCTAAAATTCGTTCATGTACCAGATTTTTTCGAATAATTGCCCCTGACGGTCCCATAAGGCAAGAGAGGAGATAGCGACATACGCGCGCGTGCGTTTCTTACTTATCGTAAAACCCTTAGTGCTGTGAATGTGCATTTTTTTCATCGCCTCTGACCGCTTGCTCGCCCGAACATTAACCAGGGGATTTTATTCACCAGAGAGGAACCCCACTACCTAAGGAGGGTCAGGAACTTGAATATAATCACATAGCGGCAGTCAGAAGAGAAGGAAAAGAAGCACTTGGGACCGAGGAGACCAGTGCAACGTCCTGGACAAAATGGAATTATGGTTTTATTCCAGGCTTCGGTGTTGGCATAAATGCAAGCTTTTTGGTGATTTTTTTTTTTTTTCTTTTTTTTGCCAGAAACCGAAAGATTACAAAGGCGGAGCATGCCGACAGGAGACCTTTTGGTCCATATCTAGGTCGGATACGAAAAAAAAATCATGATAATAGATTAATAAATAAAAACTATAAAAACGTAAATAACAAATAAAATACATAAATAAATGCATAGGTATAGTTAAATGATAAACAAACAGGTAAATAGTAAATAATAATAAAGTGACATATAACTAATAATAAATGAAAATCAAATAGACAAATAATAACAAAACAACAACAAATAATATAAAATAAATCATAACCATTACAATATCTTGCTTAGGTGTTTATCTAAATGATTCTTAAAGCTTCGATCTGAACTACATTGCACTACCTGTGCAGGAAGTTTATTCCATTCATTCACTACACGGTTGGCAAAGTTGTTTCTACCTACTTCCAAATTGAATCTATTTCCGGATAGTTTGAGACCATTGTTTCTTGTCTGATTCTCATGCAATGTGAAAACTTTGTCACTTTTGATGTTGTCAATTCCCTTTAGAATTTTAAAGACCTGTATCAAGTCACCTCTGAGTCTACGCTTTTTTTGGGGAAAACAGATTCATATGTTTTAGTCGATTTTCGTATGATTTATGATATTTGGAATCAGTTTTGTGGCTCGCCGTTGTACTTTTTCCTGTCTGTCAATGTCTTTAATGAGATTCGGTGACCATACGGAAACAGCATATTCCAAATGTGGACGAACTAACGATTTATATAGCTTGTTAATGAGTGATGGACTTTTGAAATAAAAAGTTCGCGCAATCAGCCCTAGAATCTTATTTGCTTTCTCAGAGGCTGAAATACACTGCTTGGATGATTTGAGATCGCTACTGATAATTACGCCGAGATCTTTTTCACTATCCACTTTTGTTAACGAATTTCCAAATAACTTGTAATCGTACTTACTGTTATTTTTACCTATATGCATTACGAGGGGTGATCAAAAAGTAATGACAGTGATACCATATATTTTCACGGTACAGAGGTAAATCCAAATAGTGGCCTACATTCCTTCAAAGTACTCCCCTCCTGACTCTATGCAACGTTCCATCCTCTTTCGCCACTTCATGAAGCACTCACGGTACTCAGAAGCCGATATACCTCGTAGCTCTGAATTGACTGCTCGCGCCAGATTTTGGATGCGATGAAACAGCTTCCCTGCGATCGCACCCTTGATCTTTGGAAACAACCAAACATCACAGGGAGCAAGGTCAGGCGAGTAGGGTGGGTGGGGGAGAAGTGTGATCCCCTGCTGCTCCAGGAACTGCACAGTGAGGCGAGCTTTGTGGGGGGCAGCATTGTCATGGTGCAGCAAAAGCCGCGATCGGCGACGGGTTGGTGCAGTCTTGGCCTGATATTCCAGGACTCGAGGAAGGACGTGATCAGTGTAGTACTGGGCTGTGATAGTACACTGTTGAGGCATTACATCCACACACATTGGTCCTTGTGAATTGAAGAAGATGGTGAAAAGGCGCTTCCTGCTGCGAAATCCTTCCTTCAGAATCTGAGGTCGAGGTTCTTCATCACTCAACCACACCATGTTAGACTGCTTGTCTCTGGTGGTGAAGAAAGAAATCCAACACTCATCTCCGGTAGCTACATCTGAGAACCGTTTCGGACCATTTGGCTCGAATTCAGCCAGCCATAGACGACAAATCCGCACCCGTTCGCTCTTCTGCTCTTCCGTAAGCAAATGAGGTATCCATCGAGCACACTTCTTCCTCAGCCCTAAGTGTTCATGCACGATGTCATGTGCGCTCCCATAACTGACACCGAGCTCCAAGGATAAGAATCGAAGAGTAACAGTTGGATCTTCGTTAATGATGGCCCGCGCACGGACCGTCGTTGCTTCGGTCACAGATGTCCGAGGGCGGCCAGGACGATGATCATCTTCTAGCTGCAATTTTCCGGCTGCGAAAGTTCGAATCCAGCGGGAAACAGTTTCCAGTGATGGAGTAGACTCGGGAAAACTTGCAACAATTCCTCTCTGATCTCCGTTGCTTTTTTCCCGAGTTTCCACCTTGTGAAGGTGTAGAATCTGCAGCCTTCTTTCGAAAAATCCTTGTTTCCGGTTAGAGAGGCAAACCAACAATGACGCAATCGCACAGCGCAACGATAAAATGTAAGCTAGACAAACAGCGACAAGCTCAAACATGTAACAACAGGCAACACTTGCTGCCCCTTGCTCCCCGCCCCCCCCCAACACTTATAGTCTCTCAGCTACGAGTCCGACTGTCATTACTTTCTGATCACCCCTAGTACCTTGCATTTACTTGTGTTAAATTACATTAGCCACTTTTCAGACCATTGCTGAAATTTATCTATATCTTCTTGAATATCTAATTGGTTTAAGTGATCATTTGCCATTCCGCACAGTTTTGTATCATCAGCAAATTTGGAAACAGTAGATTTTAGTCCATGGTCTATATCATTTATATATACTATGAATAGAAGTGGTCCAAGAATAGAACCCTGAGGAACTCCACTTGTAACATTTTTCCATCTAGAAGTTTTTCCATTTAAAACAATTCTGTTTTCGACCATTCAACCAATTACTAGTCCAACCTAATAGGCTACCACTTATTCCGTGTAAAGCTAATTTAGTAAGTAGTCTTTCGTGGGGGACGGTATCAAAAGATTTTGCAAAGTCTAGATACATTAAATCTATATTGTTTCTTTTGTCATAATTCGAGATAACTGTGTTGTAGAATTCGAGTAAGTTAGTCACGCAAGAACGTTTCCGTCTGAAACCATGCTGGCTATCATTTATCAAACGGTTACTTTCTAAATGATGTTCGATAGCATCTCTGATGATAGTTTCCATTATTTTTCCTACGATTGAAGTCAAACTTATAGGCCAATAGTTATTTGGTTTCTTTTTGTCACCTTTTTGAATACAGGAGTAACATTAGCTAGCTTCCATTCTCTTGGGACATCTCCGGATATGATGGATTTCTTGAAAATAGTTTCTAATGGAACAACAATCTCATTTTTTTATTTCCTTTAAGATTCTTGGATGCCAACCATCAGGCCCTGGTGTTTTATTAACTTTGAGTTTATCTATACACCTTTTAATTTTTTCTTTTGTTATGTTTACCGTAGTAAGTTTACCCTAGACTTTTCACAGGTTTCAGTTTGGAGTTCGCTTTGAGGTGTTCCGTTTACGAATACCGAGCTAAAATAATTGTTGAAAATATTACACATTCCTTCATTTGAATATTCAAGTTGACCGTCAGCAGATAATAGTGGACCAATGTGATTCCTAACAACTTTTTTATCTCTAATGTAACAATAGTATTCTTTGGGATTCTCTTTGGATTTATCAGCGATGTTCATTTCGTATTGTCGTTTTCTTTTTCTTATTGTCTTTTTTAAATCTCTCTGTATTGATACATAACTTTCATAGTCATTTGATGTACCCGAGCACTTATATTTCTTATAAGCCTGTCTCGTTTTAGCTATACTTTTTTCAGTTTCTTTGTCGAGCCACTCTGGGCGAGCCTGATTTGGGGGACGTCTGTCCTTAAAAGGAATGCAAGTTTGAATCATCTTAGTGAGCGTATTTTGAAATATTTCCCACATCTGATCTACAGGTCTTTCGTTTAATTTTGCCTCCCAATCTGTAAGCTGAAGCTCCTGACATAGTCTTATGAACTGAGCTTTACTGAAATCGGGTATTTTAGAAACACTAGTATCTATTCTAAAACTTTTAGGAGTTTGACTAAGTTGTGATCGCTATTTGCAACAGATTCACAGACATCTACATCAGTTACCATGCTTTCGCGGCTAGTGATCAATAGATTGAGTGAGTTTCCATATTTTGTGGGCTTTTTTACATGCTGAATTAAGTAATTGTCACCAAGAAAATCAATCAAGCGACTACTTATTTGGCCATATTCAAGGGTCATCCAGATCAATGTCAGTAAAATTGAAATCACCCACTATCAATAAATCCCGGTTGCAGAAACTAGACAGTTCTTGACATAACAGTTTGTCGTCTGCTAATGATAATGTCTTTGGCCTATATATTACACCTACATTCATTTTTTGTCCATTTGTTTGGGTTAACTCAACCCACAAACTATCATATGCATCCTGTTTCACTTTCTCTAAAACACGAGTATACACATTGTTTTTAACGTACAACAGAACACCCCCACCTTTCTTGTGGTTTATATCCTGATGAAAGTGTTTAAATCCCGCAGTATTAAATTCAGCTTCGAACTCTGTACCATTAGGGAGCGCTGGAGGTGCTTATAGGTGAGCGTGTCATAAAAGTTGTTCAATTTCTCTGGTAAACTTATATATATTTACCCTTCACAATAGAGAATTATTGCATACTAAATTGTTTTAATAATATGGATATGTTGCATGTAGTTAATATATATATATATATATATATATATATATATTTTATGATAGTATCTGTGATCATGGAAGTATCCATAGGCATAGGTAATCTGCCTCCTGTGTAGGAAATGAAAGATTAGAGTCTTGGGAACAACTTTACTACAGCAAATTTCCTCTTTCTCTCGCTCTCTCTCTCTTTTTTTTTTTTAAGTACTCAAAACTTTAGTGAAAATCTGCTAGGATAAATGAAACAAAAGAAAGTTGCAGTTTCCTTTATTTTTTCTAGTAAAATTAAAGAATGACTATTTCTCTTCATAAATCCGAAAGAATTAATAAAATCGGACAAATAGAAACAGAGATATGTCTATCTAATATAACAAAAAGTTAACTTTTCAGGAGAGCCATTTAAAGTTTAAAGGGAATGCACTAACATTAAATTACAGTTTCCTTTATTTTTTTTCTTGCCAAATTAAAGAATAACTAATTCTCTTCACAAATTCGAAAGAATGAATAAAATGGGACAAAAAGAAACAGAGATAGGCTATCTAAATAACAAAAACATACTTGTAGGCATTTAAAGGCAACTCCAGCTTGCCAGATGTCGCCAATAATTTATCTATTTCATTTTATATATAAGAAAAGAAACTGAATTGAGTTGTAATATTTTGTCAATGTGTTACCACCATCATAGAGAATCTTTTGAAATGCTTACCTGTTGGTAGAATGAAATAAGATGATACGATCGCGTGCGTGAATTAAGTCTTCTTGCTAAAGTGATGAAGCTATTTGTCGAAGATCACTGTTTGCGATCGTACGGTTGGTCAAATTGCCAGATACCTCCATACAAATTACCAGATATCTCCATAGATATTAATTGCAGTAAACAAAACAAAACTGGCTATTGAAATTTTGACTTTATTTCAATATACAGAATGTTTTTTTCATGCAATGGGATTGCCAGAGGTCGCCAAAAATTTATCTATTTTATTTTATATATAAGAAAAGAAACGGAATTGAGCTGTAATATTTGGTCGAAGTGTTACCACCATCATAGAGAAACTTTTGAAATGTTTACCTAAAATTCGTCAATTTTCCAGAATTTTTCTATTTTCTATGCCCAGCGCTCCCTTAACCGTGTCTCGGTTATTCCTATCATATCGAGATTTTCGCTTTTGACATACGCCATCCTATCGTGATATTTTGTCCTTCATTATCATTACTTCCCATCGTGATCTTTTGTCCTCCACTGTCATTACATCACATTGCGACATTTTATCCTATGATATTACATCCTGATGTAACATTTCGTCCTCTACCGACATTGTATCCTAAAATTATATTTTGTCCTATACTGGCATATTGTTCTACATTAATGCTATACTCTACACTGTTTTCCCATGTACATTCTATTTCCCCATCCCTTTGGGCTTCTACCCTAAAAAAGGAGCTAGTTCATTACAAACTCCCACAATGAGGTTTGTAAGAACATTTTTGCCTCTGCGGGTAAGGTGGATCCCATCAGAAGCGTAAAGGTCATGGCGCCTAGAAAAGAGATATCAAGGATCAAGAAAGTGGCATCCCAATTGTGTGCACAACTGCGATATCCTATCATTGATCCCTATGGCTCTACTGTTCCAACACGAGCCTGCGTAGATCCTCAGGAGGATCCCACAGACTATGTGACGGCTCCCACGTTCCTTCATCTCCTGAAGGAGGACCTTGTAATTCCGAACAAGTTCCCTACCTACATCGTTACTTCCCGTATGAACAATCGTAACCGTGTTCTTCCGTCCTTGCTCCCTGATGGACTGGGTACAATCGGCGATCCCACGGCCCGGTTGACATACAAGCTTGCAACGTCGCTTAGTTTTCAGCTGTAGGATGTCGTCATAGCCTCGCACCATGGAGTCCCCCACCACCAAGAACTCCTGGTTTTCAGCCACTTCATCCTCCAGTAGAGCAAAACTATTGCCTAGAGCCAGCGGTTGCTCGACAAACGGGACCCCGCGGAGCGCCACTCGCTCACGGCAGTATCAGAAGGGGAAGAAGTGGAACGCTCTTTGGGTTGTGGGGAGGGTTCACTCTTCCCACAGAGCGCACTCCTGAGAAGACGAATTTCCTCCTCACACATCCTGAGACGGACCTCTAGGTTCGCTCAACCTTCACAAGTCATTTCGCTCCTCCTTTAGCAATACTAACGGCAAAGAGAAAATACAAATCAACGAAAAAAAAAAAAATGCGGCCTCTAATAAACTAAATACGCGAAGCTTACTCTGCTTACCTTATACTATTTCTCCTAATTTTGGAATACAGTAACAGAAAACTGTTTTGAATTTAAATAGAACACTACACTTTATCTTATATCTGTAACTGTATAGCGCTATACGTATACAATTACAAAAACACAACACAATCACTTAACACTATTCGGAGATATCAATTTCATAGGTATTCGCTAGCTGGTGTCTGTGCAGAAAAACGAGTTCTCTAGCTGAGGTCACGAGCAGACTGAGCTGAGGTCACGAGCAGAGGAGCTGAGGTCACTAAATCCTCTAACCCTAGAAACTAGAAAGGGAGAAAGAAAAAACACAAATACTAGAGCAATATGCCGGCTGGCTACAAAGTTCACATTTGCGTTGGGAGTACTTTGGAATGTTCAAATTAAATATAATATAAAGTACATAACACTTTACAGAATAAAATAATATATACAATAACAACAATGTACAATACACAATACTTGTACAATGCTGCACGTAATCGCAATTAACATGTAATGGTATCATACTATTATATGTCTAAAAATAATTACAAAAATAAATTACATTAAATAAAAGTCGCACTGCGTACTATTTAGTAATATATGCACTAATCCCTCACCCAGCAAACATGGACTTTACGGGCCAATTAAGCAAACTTCGGGGTTAGTTCGGAAGGTTGGCAAGACGGTAGCCTTATATCGGACCATTTACTTCCTCACATCGGTAAAAGTTATCTGGATCAATGACTCTTTGATATTGGGCCGATTAATTTAATAGTTTTTTCCGTAATCCGCTCTAATGCCAGGAGTTCTGTGTAGGGCCAATTTATTATAACGTCATATTCCGTAATCCGTAATATTACTGGGGGGGGGGGGTTATGCAGGGCCGATTTACTTAATATATTGTTTCCCGTAATCCGTAATAATACTAGTTCTGTGTAGGACCAATTTACTATAACATCGTATTCCATAATACGTAATAATATTGGGAGTTACTTGAAATATTGTTTCTCGTAATTAATAACATAGAGTTCAGTGTAAGGCCGATTTATTTTCATGTATGTAAGGCCAGTTTACCATACATAACAGTTAACCTTTTAACATAACAATGTACATTTTAACATAATGTCAATTAGTACCTATACTTTGGACACACTGCATGAACAAGAGCTTTCATATCCCGATAGGGAAATAGCAGCTGGCATATCACAGGTATATTAATTATTTTTTCAAACTGACAACCCATGTTTCTGTTTCTGTTGGGTAACTGGAAAACCTTCCTAATACATTGGAGTGATTATTCCCTGCCGGCGTTGGTGGTGCACATGGCATTACATTATTTCTTGTCTATTACGGTAAGTATCGTAAACATCCGTAAAAATAATTACTCTTACCTATAGTTTTACTTTTTTGTAAAAGAGTGATCTCTAATCACGACCGGGTATTTAAAAACGCCCCCCAAAAATGCCAAATTCTCAAAAATGCCACCCAACTAATTTTCCTGCCAAACACAGTAAAAACATTCCAAAAATACAAAATTTTGCATTTAACGCCAATCTGGCAAATCCAACGCTCAGTGATGATCTGCATTCGCAGAACATAGATGGCTGGCTAGCGGTAACCACGAATCGTAGCTGGGGTCTGTAATTTTGCAGAGGATAAAATTGTTAATTCTCTTTGATCAAATTACATGAAAATCACACCTTTTAAAGAAAATAGTTCAAATAATGCAACCATATGCTAATTTGTTACGGTATTTGTAGCTGTGGTCGGTCATACTGCAGAGACTAAAACATAACTTCTCTTTGGTCAAATTACATGAAAATCACACATTTTAAAGAAAAGCGTTTAAATAATTCAACTATATGTAATCTATTACACTAATAACACAACAATAAGAAACTTAAAAGTGTAGTTTGATCCATACCACCAGTAATCATAGACAGCGGGCTGGACGAGTCGTAGCCGGGGTCGGTAAAATTGCAGAGGATAAAAACGTAAGTTCTCTTTGATCATATTACATGGAAATCACACACTTTAAAGAAAATAGTTCAAATAATGCAACCATACATATATAAAAGTGTGCATTTGAGCAAAACCCGTCCTTGTTTGTATTGTTCGGCTTTTCTCGGTTTTCTCGGCAATTAGTGAGACCCTATGTATGCAATCTTTTATCGGACAATTCATAGTTTCACCCAACCAACAATTTTTTGATGTGGCTTATGTGTTTCGGGTGAGATATGTTGTGTATTGATTGATGGTGTACATCATTTCTGTCACAAATGCGTAGTTTTTAATTAATGAATAAACTTATGCCTACATCTCCTCAACGATCTTAGGGGACCTGTGGGAAATCAGGGTTTTTGGGTGGGGAGCATTAAAAAGAGTAATGCGCTTCGCAAAACAGGTCTAAAATCAACAAGAACAAATAGAAAATATATGAAAATACACAAATTACATCTTTGATGGTGGTGGCTGATGCAAGCGTAGACATGTTATTATATAATTATTGAGCAGTATTACCAACGATTCAAAAAATTTCTCGCTCTATCTGTTACATTTAGCGAAGCCCACCACAACCCTCAACCTCTTCCTCATAGATAAGGTAATGCTAATGCTATTATTGTGGTTTTTAATTTACGGCAAATATGGTTACCATTTAGTTTATTAGCTATTATTTATAATAGATAAACACACATTTATACCAGTAGTTATACTTTAAAGAGAGCTCAAGTTACATTACTAAGAGTGCTTTGGTTGGGATTGGAGGGGTCTGGGAGGCAAAGCCCTCAGCTAGTTTAAGTTAGATTAGGTTTGGTTAGGTTAGTTTAGGTTAGGTTAATTGTAAACAGAATCGCAACTCTCGGTCCTCTCGAAGCTTCATGAATTTATTCCCTAATTTAGGGTTAGCAACTCTTGTGCAGGCGGAATGGGCTTCGCTAATTGTAGTGGATAGAGAGAAAATGTTTGCGAATCGTTGGTAATGCTGCTCAACAATAACATGGCTACACTCGCGTCAGCTGCCACCATCAAAGGATTTATGTATTTTCATATATTTTTTTATGTGTTCTTGTTGATTTTAGACCTGTTTTGCAACGCACATTACTCGATTTAATGCTCCCCACCCAAAAACCCTGATTTCCCACAGTCCCCCAAGACCATTGGGGAGATGTAGGCATAAGTTTAGATATTTATTACTTGAAAACTACGCATTTGCGACGGAAATGATGTACACCATCAATCAATACACAACATATCTCACCAGAAACATATAAGCCACATCAGAAAATCATTGGTTGGGTGAAACTATAAATTGACCCTTTTATCTGTGATGCTCCTGCTTGCCAATCTTTAAAATGTATTATCTCATTCTGGTTAGAGTTGCTGTGAGTGATGCCAAAAAGCATGGTAATTTTGCAGGTACAGTTACATTTCCTGAACTTGATGCTAAAAAGAGAACAGATTCAAATTTTGCTTCTATGGAAGATAATGATCACCATCATAGTCGAAGTCCACTACTAGCACTCAATAATGGACTTGTTTCACAGCTTGTGGTGGACCCAATGCACCTTTATTTGGGCATCATGAGAAAATTGCTCAACCTTCAGCTAAAGGGACCCCTGCCTACAAGGATTGGCTCTCGGTGTAAAGAACAAATATCACCACAACTGGAAGAACTTGCAAATTACATGCCTTGTGAATTTAACAGAAAACCAAAATGTTCAGATAAATTGATAGATATATAGCCACAGAAAAAAGCTCCTTCCCCACCTGAACTTGAAGACATCCCACCACTCGAGGCAAAATGCTATCATCAAGAAACCAATGAACAACTTGTTCATCAGTGAATCATCCCAGTCATCTGATGGTAAGATGTTAAAGTTTTTATCTATACAAATGAAATGCTAATTACTGCCCTCTGCCAGTCACTTTAATAGCTATGTCAGAATAAGAATAAGTGGCAGTATAACCACTATAGCTTCTCTGATGAGTTTCCTTTGTACTGCTTTTTTTTTTTTTTTTTTTTTTTTAAAGACTCCATAAAGCTGTGAGAATAGCTTAAAGCCATCATTGTTATCTGTCTACTTGGTCAGTTAATGATTTTTACATGTCATTATTGCACAGTCATAATGTGGATCAATGATTTTGATAGGTAAGGATGACAAAGCTAATCCCTGGTGACCGAGACAAAGAATGTTCCTCATGTCATACATGAAATGCTGATATGGGAAGTAGGGTTGGGAATAGCCAGTTAGTCCACATTAATAGTGGTTGCAGTGGAAAGGGGAATAAGAGGCTTTGTCTTGTCACCCCTTTTGGCAGAACTGTCGCCAGTGTATATAAATAGACACTGTGATGGTGGTTTTTACTTTCAAACCACCATAAACACTAATGTGTGCATGGGTATTGAACTTTAGACCTCATAAGAGCCTGGTAGTCTGCTAACCATAGATAGGCTCCTACTCTGAGGTCCCAGGATTGACCTGCAGTGCAGGCATGCACACATTGGTGTTATGATGTAATATTTCCCTGTGTAATTACAGGCCTCAATGGTCTTCATGTTAGTTGTTACTTTATATTTCATTCTCATTTGGTTTTATTTCCTTTCAGATTTCAAAATTATCTTAGTTGAACTTAAGTCACTGTCGAGTGTACAACTGGAAGCAGATGCTGATTTTGCAAAACTTTTGGTAAGTTTGTGCTGTTTATTGATCACAATAGTGGTGACACTGTTTAAATGGTGACCTAATGGCTCACTTGTACGTGTCGTATGCTTATCAGTGAACACTACTGGCAGAGTTGGAGGGGCCAGTGTGGTGAAGTTGAGGTCCTAGCAGATCTTAACTGTTCTCCTGTTCTTAATAGTTTTGTGGGAAATTTGTTTTCCACTTTTTAGCATTCCACTCTTCCATAAGCTCCATCAGCCTCTCAATCAGTCAAAAAATGAGTATTAATTTAAATGAAAAAATAGTGGTATGCATTACAGGAGTCCCTCAAATAACACAGGGGTTAGGTTCCTGAAATTACCGCGTATGACCAAATCCGCGTATGCTGACTTTCCATATTAAATACCGAGAACCATATGTATGTGTATGTGTACGTGTGTGTGCATGTGTATGGTGTATGTGGCGTATGTATGTGTTTGTGTGTATGTGGCGTATATGTATATGTGTGTGTATGTGGTGTTGTAACGTAATATTAGATATTACGTCATATGTGTAATTATGTTATAGAATTGTGTTCCTTTGTATTACATAACTATGTTCATATTTCTTGTCTATGTATGTATTGTAACAATGTTAAGCAGTAACGCCCGTCCACTATATGTAATCTTGCCTACGTGCGGAGAGAGGTGCGCACTCTTGTAGAACAAACAGACAAGCGAAATCCTGAATAGTTCGGAGCGCACAGATTTGACAGTTACTAAATAAATAGATTGTTCAAGCGAGTCGAGGGTCCTAAAACGACCCATGTTGACGTGTGTTAACTTACCCTCCTCCTCACCCGCACACTCACCCGGAAGTATTCCGCTTCCGGTCCAATGGTATATAAGCGGTTGAATTCGCTCACTCGTTGTCATATTCCCACATATTGATCTCTTGATAAAAACTAGAAGGTTTAGATTCATGAGACGATTGGTGTGAAGTGATCACCCTTTTTGCCTACATTACGTGTCTGATATACATTGCATTACTTTACTTATATTTGTACTTATTACTTATTCTGATGCATGTTCCTGATCTCTTTGTACTTAGATAGTACCATATTGTATACTTATCTTGTTTCTTATTTGAACGATAATTTCCATATTCTTATAATCATGTAACGGTCCCATTGACCCTACTGCCCATTCTCTTTTGTGTTGATTGCCTGTAAATATTTTCCATTAATAATTTCGTTTACTAGTTTTATCGCTAGTTTAATATTCCTTTCCTGGAATCTTCTTTGTTACCTTTACTTCTAGTCTTACGAATTATCTAGGCCCTGACCAGATAGTTCAGTCCTACAGTGGCTTCTAGAAGTGAGCTGGTTCTTAAGCACTTAGACGTTATACGTAACGTCTCTTCACATACCAGAGCCCGTAACAAAGTGGCGACCCTTGCCAAGGATATTGGATCAGGTATTTAACACATTCTTATAGAGATGGATGATATAATTCAAGAATTCGTTCAAAATCCCAAGGTAAGTTTCTTAAAGAAACAAACTAAAGACACTTTGATAGAAATAGGCAAGCACTTTGGAGTAGACATTGATACAAGTTTACGAAAGAAAAAAATACTTCAGGAACTCGTTGAAAATCTGATCGAAGATGAGATCTTATCTCCAGAAGAGATTACAGCTATACAAATTCCTTCAAATAGGTTAGAAATAGAGGCACGACTAACCGAACTTAAGATTAAGGAGATTGAATTAAAGGTCAGGAGAGTAGAATTTGAGGAGGAAGCTAAATTGAAACAAATGCAAATTGAGGCAGAATTTAAAGCTAAAGAGGAGGAAACTAAACTGAAACAAATGCAAATTGAGGCAGAATTTAAAGCTAAAGAGGAGGAAACTAAACTGAAACAAATGCAAATTGAGGCAGAATTTAGAGCTAGAGAAGAGGAAGCTAAAGTGAAACAAATAGAAAGAGAACGAAACTAAAGTAAAATTGGTAGAGTTAGAATTAAAGAAGGCAGAAGTAGAAGCTAGGATTGTTGATAGACGACCCGTAGTTCAGGAAGGTCATATAGATATTTCCAAGTATGTAAAACTTTTACCCATATTTTCAGAAGGAGAGCCAGAAATTTTCTTTCTTCAGTGGGAAAAATTGGCGCAACAGTTACAAATCCCTAAAGAAAATTGGCCATTAATCATTCAAACACAATTTAAGGGTAAGGCTCAGCAAATTTATACTTCTCTTTCAGAAGCAGAAAGCGAGTATGATAATATGAAAGCTTGTATTTAAAAAGCTTATGAACTAATACCAGAGGCCTATAGACAGAAATTCCGTAATTATAGGAAGACACCTCAGTTAACATACGTAGAATATGCGGCTCAACAAGAGAGGTTATTCAATAGGTGGTGTTTGGCTAGTGAAACGGACACCTTAGATAGACTTAAACAGTTGATTTTATTGGAGCAGTTTAAGAATACCTTAGAGACAGATCTTAGGATTTTTATAGATGATCATGTTCCCGAAACTTTAACTAAAGCTGCTGTATTGGCTGATGAGTTCACACTAAATCATAAACCTAAGTCAAGACAAATGGAATCCCAAAAGTCAAAGTCATATATTCCAGATTCAACAAAATACTCTGATCCTTGGTCCCCAAAGAAACACTTTGAAAATCAATCTAGCCCATCACATTTCAGTTACAGGTCTGATTTCAATCAATATCCTCCAAACCAACCTTGGCAAAGAATGGAAAGGTTTAAGACTAATCCCCCTGTAACTTGTTCATATTGTAAACAGGTTGGCCATCACATTTCTAATTGCAGAAAGAGACTGACACCCTCATTCTCCAATAAGACACCAACTCTTGTAAGTAATATAAAATCAGATGATTCAAAATCCTCTATTCAGGATAAACTACCAAAGAAGCCGGTATTGTCAAGTAATGTAGAACCCCCCTCATCAAATCATGATCCTTGTTTCAAACCATTTGTATCTTCAGGAACTATATCTCATAGTAGTAGTTCACAACAATATCCTATTTCCATACTCCGAGACACAGGAGCGAAGCAAAGTCTGATTTTAAATTCTGTCTTGCAGAATCTGGGTGAGTCATATACCGGTTATGATATATTGATAGAAGGAGTTGGAGGAATTGTAAAATGTCCATTACATAATGTTTTCTTGCGGTCTGATTTAACAACCGGAATGGTTAAAGTAGCAGTAGTAGACTCTCTTCCCATAGTAGGAATATCCTTATTGTTGGCCAATGACATCGCTGGAAGCAAAGTCATTTCTCCCTTAATAACAAATAACCCTAAGACCTCAGTAGAACCTTCAGATAACTTACAGTTGTTTCCCGCTTGTGCTGTAACCAGATCTCAGTACAAGAAATCTGAAGAGGAGACTTATAATTTAGAATCCCTATTCTCCCAAACTGACCCATCTTCTTCTTCACCAGTTTCTCTATCTAGAGCAGAATTAATCAAAGAACAGAAGTCAGATCATTCTCTTAAAAATTTGTACGAGATTGTTTCATCTCCAGAAGAAGTTGAAAATATGTCACGAGGTTTCTATATAGAAAACGGAGTCCTAATGCGAAAATGGAGAGCATCCACCGCAACCGCTGACCAGCCATGGCAAGTAAGGAATCAAATAGTCCTCCCTCTTGGTTTCAGGAATAATGTTCTAAGATTGGCTCATGATACTCCCTTAGCAGGTCACTTAGGGGTAAGAAAGACCTTGTTCAACATAACCCAACATTTCCATTGGCCCACGGTTGTCAAAGATGTTGCCCAATATTGTAAAACATGTCATACATGTCAACTTGTAGGTAAGCCCAACCAGAAAATTGTAGAAGCTCCACTCCATCCCATTCCTGTAATGGAAGAGCCATTTAAAAAAGTTCTTATTGACTGTGTAGGACCTTTACCTCCTTCAAGTAAAGGAAATCAGTACATTCTCACAATCATGTGTATGAGCACTCGTTTTCCAGAAGCAATTCCTTTGAAAAATATTAAAGCTCAAAACATAATCAGAGAAATGTTGAAATATTTCACTATGGTAGGATTTCCCAAGAACATTCAAAGTGATCAAGGAAGTAATTTTCTTTCCAACAAGTTTAGAGAAACTCTTGTAACACTAGGTATAAATCATGTAACTTCCTCCGCCTATCATCCTCAATCACAAGGTGCTCTAGAGCGCTTTCACCAAACGCTCAAGACAATGTTAAGAATCTTCTGTGCTGAGAACACTCGAAATTGGGAAGACGGACTCCCCTTTTTGTTGTTCGCCACCCGAACAACAATTCAAGAAAGCCTTGGATTCAGCCCGTCAGAATTAGTCTTCGGTCATGAAGTCCGTGGTCCCCTAAAGATACAAGAAATATGAACATAGTTATGTAATACAAAGGAACACAATTCTATAACATAATTACACATATGACGTAATATCTAATATTACGTTACTATAACGTAGCTTTTCAACAGAAAGTGAAAAGCTTTCCCAAACGGTGGAGGTGTAACGTAATATTAGATATTACGTCATATGTGTAATTATGTTATAGAATTGTGTTCCTTTGTATTACATAACTATGTTCATATTTCTTGTCTATGTATGTATTGTAACAATGTTAAGCAGTAACGCCCGTCCACTATATGTAATCTTGCCTACGTGCGGAGAGAGGTGCGCACTCTTGTAGAACAAACAGACAAGCGAAATCCTGAATAGTTCGGAGCGCACAGATTTGAGTTACTAAATAAATAGATTGTTCAAGCGAGTCGAAGGTCCTAAAACGACCCATGTTGACGTGTGTTAACTTACCCTCCTCCTCACCCGCACACTCACCCGGAAGTATTCCGCTTCCGGTCCAATGGTATATAAGCGGTTGAATTCGCTCACTCGTTGTCATATTCCCACATATTGATCTCTTGATAAAAACTAGAAGGTTTAGATTCATGAGACGATTGGTGTGAAGTGATCACCCTTTTTGCCTACATTACGTGTCTGATATACATTGCATTACTTTACTTATATTTGTACTTATTACTTATTCTGATGCATGTTCCTGATCTCTTTGTACTTAGATAGTACCATATTGTATACTTGTCTTGTGTTTCTTATTTGAACGATAATTTCCATATTCTTATAATCATGTAACGGTCCCATTGACCCTACTGCCCATTCTCTTTTGTGTTGATTGCCTGTAAATATTTTCCATTAATAATTTCGTTTACTAGTTTTATCGCTAGTTTAATATTCCTTTCCTGGAATCTTCTTTGTTACCTTTACTTCTAGTCTTACGAATTATCTAGGCCCTGACCAGATAGTTCAGTCCTACAGTGGCTTCTAGAAGTGAGCTGGTTCTTAAGCACTTAGACGTTATACGTAACGTCTCTTCACATACCAGCCGCCCGTAACAGTGTATACACGTGTGTGTGTGTGTGTGTGTGTGTGTATGTGGTATTCACCTCGGATCTGCTGCAGTCTCTATCGAGACAGCCAGACACCACCCTACGGCAGTGAGCTCAGAGCTCCTTATTAGCCGATCTCTGGGTAGGTCTGAGACCACTCACACACCACACACCGGGACAGCAAGGTCACAACTCCTTGACTAACGTCCCGTACCTACTCGCTGCTAGGTGAACAGGGGCTACACGTGAAAGGAGACAAACCCAACTTATCTCCGCCCGACCGGGGAATCGAACCCCGGTTCTCTGGCTTGTGAGGCCAGTGCTTTACCAATCCGCCACCGAGCCGTGTATGTATGTATATGTGTGTGTATGTGGCGTATGTATGTGTGTGTGTATGTGTCTGTGTTCACATGTACAAGTAAGCATGTACGTGCGTGTGTCTGTGTTCATATTTGTGTGTACACGCATTCACAACATGCACTGGTTGTCTAACGTGTCTACGTGTACGTGTCTACATGTGTGTAAGCGTGTATATGTCTGTTTTTGATCTCCCAAACCACCACCGCCAGTAACAACAAGAACCTCATAAGAGAAATTAAGACACGACAAGCGCAGTCATTATCGGACTTATTAGTTGTGTTCCAAACGAAAGAAACATTACACTTCAACAGGTTAGGGTGGTACAATTTCACGATAGCACAGCACAGGTGGTGGAAGCGACAAGCTAAATCTTGTTGGCTACCCCCTTACCACCCCCTCCCTCCTGCATCAGTACCCGTAGGTTGACACGTAACCACAGGCAGCCACCCACGGCTATCCCCTTGTCCCACACCCTTGTTTGAGCAGTTCCCAGTGTACATAATGACCGCCTTATATGAGGATCAACTGTATATGGTAAAATAGAAAACAGTCACCACAAATGTTTGCGATGTTGCTGCGTGTGTGCATATGCGTGCACGACTCGGCGCGAATTTTAAAACGGTTCTCTACATTTGAGATGGTTTTGAAATAAAATCCTCATATGATTGAATCCGTGTTATTCGAATCTGCGTTATTTGAGGGACTCGTGTACTTTCTTGTTACGAAGATATGATAGTTACAGGACATGCAGTATAAAGATGCTTTGCATCAAATAAATATTGTTATTAAAAGTTGAAATTAACTTATATTTCAGTACTATCGCCTGTCAAGACTTAGTGGATCAAATGTAAAAATGTCTAAAATTTATTACTGACATGTTTAACGAATGACTTGCAAAAGAAGTTCAACTGGGAGGGACATGTTGGATGGATGACCAAGGACATCAAGTACAAGATTGGATTTAAGCCAACGAAGCTATGCACCATAATTACAAGTAGGTTTAATGTTACTTTGTGAATTTCCCTAGAGCAGGGTGAAGACTTGGAAACAAAGAATGCAGAGTTGTTTGTGGATGATAGTGCAGCTGTGACAGGTTCTTTAGAGAGACTAAAGAAGTTGGTGACAAGAGTTTGACAAGGTCTCACTAAAGAAGTTGGTGACAAGAGTTTGACAAGGTAAGTAATAGATGGAAGATGAGAGTGAATGAGTAAAAAGTAATCTCGTGTAGTCCACATATGAGAAATGACAATGGTAGCAGAATGAATGAGAGATTGAATGAAAAGTTGCACGAGGAAGTGGAAAGTTTCAACCATCTGAGGTCATATAACTAGCTGTGAGTGAATGTGCAAGTCAGTACTGATTGCATGGATGAATATACAAGTATTTGTTTGGGATGTAAAGAGCATTGTGGATAATAGATATTTGAGAATGTATGCAAAAAGAAGATTGTATGAAGATATCATACCCTCAGAGACATGGAATGTGAGAGAAACTGAAAGAAGATAATGTATTTTAGAAGAGGTGCCTGAGGAGGATGCTAAGAGTTCTAATTTGGTGATATTTGAATATTTCATTGTAACATAGTAATGGCTGTGCAGGGAAAATTATTGTCTAGCTAATCAAGTCTTCAGTCAGCAAAGGGAGTAAGATCAAGGCAATTCAGTTATTCAAATACATACTTGCAAGTACTGTATGAAGAGTGTGCGGACATTGCAAAACATTTAGCCAACTCATTCAGGTGGGAAAGAATGAGTGAAGAAAGACTAGTAAAAGAGTGGAAGGCAGATGTGGAGAGAGTGAACATGAGGGGTGACCTAAGATGAGATGGATGGATGGGGTGAAAGGGGCTATGGGGGGGAGGGGAGTGTCTGTTGAGGAGGGATGGGAGAGGACAGAAGACAGGGGTGAATGGAAAATGGTTGTATATGGATGATGATGTGATGCATGAGGTGGAGTGGGTGGGGGTGGTAGTATGTGTAAGAATACTTTGACGCAGCCCAAAGGGATTTCTCCCCGTCTTCTCCTTTTCTGCACGAGGGGGGGTTGCCGATTTAATGAAGCGGCATTGCTGTGGATGTGCTGTGTGTTGCAACTGCCTCTGACCCAGGGCAGTGGATAAGATGCACGAATGACCAGTCATCCAGGAGGTGCCAGGATGGGAGGGGGGTGGAGTGTATTTGGGGATGGAATGGTTTTTATGCCTTTTTCTTTTTAGCTACCTCCCTTGTAAGGGAGAAAAAGCCTTTGGTATATATATGTTTGTATTCAGGTGGGGAATGACGTGAAATTCATGGATACTGCAGTAAGTTAATGGTCTACCCTGGCCAAACCAATTATATTCAGACAAACCCATGTTAATCTTGGAACTTTGTGCAATCACCAAGCTGCCTACATTTGTTTTTACAGTGTTGCCTATTTATAACCCTTCAGCATTAGTTGCAAGTAAAACAAGGGATGTTTATTAAAAACTGAACTTTCAGTTATATCTCAAAATGCACAAATTATCCTAGGTATTGAGACTTAGTTAACCCCCCCCCCCTTTTTTTTTCTCTCTCTCTCCTTCTTTTTCCTTCTTTCTCTTTCTCTCCACCCACTACCCCTTGGAATCATTGTTATGGCTTTAGTTACTATAAGGATGAGAGGGTTTAGTTGTGTCCAAGCCTTGTCTGGTAAAGGTTAAGTTATCAGACATGGCAGTTCTGATTATCTGCCGTTTCCTAATATCTATTTATCTATATATACCAAGGGCTTTTTCCCCTTTAATCAGGGAGTTAGCCAAATTCAAAAGGCATAAACCCTGTCCCACCCACCACCCCCTCCAACCTTTCATCCCTGCTCTTTGTGGATGATGGCCCACCCCTGCATCATCTTGCCCACTGCCGGTCAGAACCAATATAGCAAGACACAGAACATCCACAGCAAGGCTGCTTCACCCAATTGGCGGACCCCCCCCCCCCTCTCCGTCCCCTTCCACAGAAAACCAGAGGATGGGAAGAAGCCCTCCGGGCTGTACCAAAATATCATTCACACACCCACTCCACAACTCCCATCCTCCCAGACCCTCCCCTCCCCGCATCACAGCATCATCCACACACAGCCACCCTCCACTCATCCCCATCTCCTACCATTTCCCTCTTGCTCAATGCCCTCCCCACCCCACCCATCCACCCCATACCCAGTCACCCCCTCAAGCCCACTCCCCATCCCTACCTTCCACACCTCCCTCCCTCCATGAGTCCAGTGGCGGATCATAAGGCAAACTAGGCACAAGCCTTAGGGCCACAAAAAAATCCAGGCCATTTCTGGCAGTCCAAAAACATTTTGATTATGACAAAGAGAAAAATGTTACGTGTCAGTTATCGGTAATTAGCCACGTTGTGAAAGGTCTGAAGTTGTTTACTATGTTTTAAGTGCTTTGGCTGTAAAACAATAAAATTCTTACGTTTCGTAATCAGAACAACAGACATTTCTTTTGACGTTGTTTACATATTCTACATGTATGTCCTTGTCCTTGTGTACTGTTGGTGGCAGAAACTCACAGAGAACCGTGAACAGTTATGGCCCATCATGAGTGACTCAGAGTGCTGACAGGTTTATTTCTGCTCAAATAGTTAATTTTTGCTTTGAGTTTTTGTTCTGACTTCTATTCAGAATTCTGTCAGTTTATCTGTTGGTATAAGGAACAGACAAAGAAGAAATGTAACAAAGAAGCGTCAACAGGTATTGCTCAACATATGGTTTGGACACATGTGTCCAACCACCCCATCAGCCCCCTCACCCATCTCCCCCCCCCCCGACCTCCCAGTTTCTCACCCCATCCAACCCCACAACCCCCACCACACCTCTCAGACACCTCATCTCAAACACATTCAATCTCCTCCCTGCCTCTCCCAAAATCCATGTTTCTGCCCCACACAGCACCATCGGCACAATCACTACCTTGAGCAATCTCCTCTCCGCATCCAGTCCCAAATGCCTATTCTTCATTACATTTTAAATCATCCAAAGCATTCACTTGCTTCTCTCACTCTACAATCTACCTTCACCTCCACTCCTCCCTTTCCTGCCACACTCACTCCAAAGTACCTAAAGCTATCCACTTCCTCCAGCCTCTCCTCCTTAAGACCCACCTCCAACTCTCCATCATCCTCTCACCTGCACATCTCATCACCCCAATCTCACCCACATTCACCCCCAACCCCCTCCCACCACACACACCCACCCAAACCCAGCAATCAACTGCCCCACTTCGCACTTTTCCCTCCTTTCTCCAACTGACTCCAGTCTCCTGCCCACCACCCCCGCATTCACCTCCCGAACCACCCCATCCATGTACACATTGAACAGTGAACAGCCATGGCGACATGATTGATGCCCATTTCCTAATATGATAGACAAATATAAAATAACATAAGATTTAACAATAAGGATGTGTAATGCTGTTAATAAAGACCATTAACATAAAGTTTCCTTCAATGTATTTGCAGGAGTTTTGCTTGACAACTGAAACTTTCAAACCACAGAGGATGAAATTGGAAAAACCATCATGAAGTATTTGAAGAATGCATCAGACAGATGTGGTGGTCGCCAGAAGTATTCAGATATCAATGCTTCCACCAGTAGTGACACATCGTAGGCCTCCTTTATGTAAACATTTGTCCAACTGGTACTTATACACTAATTGTTGCTGCCCAATGCAGAACTTCTGGACCACTGCACACCATGATTAGGTTACTTTCATAAGGAATATCTGGCCTTTCTTTCATACCAAATACATACATACATCGAAGGCTTTTTCCCCCTTACACAGGGGGTAGCCAAAAAGAAAATGGCATAGAAATCACTCCCACCCATTTCATTTCCCATATATTCCACTCCCCTCCACCCTCCTCCCTCCCTCCTATCTTGGCACCTCCTGGATGACGGGTCATCCCTGCATCCTGTCCACTGTCCTGGGTCAGAAGCAGTGTCGCAAGACACAGCACATCCATAGCAAGGCTGCTTCATAAATTCGGTGACTCCCCCTCTCCGTCCCCTCATGCTGAAAAGGAGAAGACGGGGAGAAATCCCTTTGGGCTGTGTCAATTTTTTTTTCTCATACATACTTCCTTACCCCCCATCCCCCACCCACTCCCCTTCATGCATCACAGCATCATCTATACACAACCCTTCTCCATTCACCCCTATCTTCTGTCCTTTCCCGTCCTTCCTCTACAGACATTCCTCTCTTTTGTAAAGCCCCTTTCACCCCATCCATCCATCTCATCCTAGGACGCCCCTTCATATTCACTCCTTCCACCTCCGCCTTCTACACTTCTTTTACTAATCTTTCTTCACTCATTCTTTCCATGTGTCCAAACCATCCTAAAATACTTTTGTTCACACCAAAGAATATGGATTTGTTTAATTATACTTTTGTTCACACCAAAACAATATGGATTTGTTAAATTTAGGAATAATTGTGCCATGTACACTTGTACCCAGGTGATTGAGTCCATGACCCTAATTCCAGCTAATATCAATATTTGGCATCCTTGCAGTTGTGGATACAAAATTGAAATAAATCTGGTATTATCCTCAGTTGTTTTCAGCTTTACATCTTATATCCATGACTGAAGGTGCCGCATGTTCAAATTGACTGGGAACTGATAGAAATCCCTGCAGGAGAAGTCATGTTCTGTAGTAATATTGCAATATCTACCTTGGTCTGTTGTAGCAATACCAAAGCATTCAATACTTCTGTGGTAGAGGGGCAGTATAACTTCTGTTTTTTACTTAATATTTGTTCCCTTTGAAAACTGCACATACACTGTACTTTTACAGTTGTTTAATGGCTTAAATACTATATTTTGTTCAACATTGTGATATTCATCTGATATTTTCATATTTGAGAATATGAACCAAGAATATTTGATATTTTTGATACTGAAAAAGTACATAAGCATATAATGTTTTATATATATATATCAATGTGTATATAGTTCCTACTAGATACTAGTCTACATACTAAGATTCTCATTTTTTACTGCAGTATGTATTGTAATAGGAAATTTATGTTTTCATATCAGGTGCGTCTCAGTTTGTGAGCTTCATCAGTATTGCATGATATCCACTTTTAACATTTGACTGCATCGGTTAGATGTTTATCCGCAAACACACTGGACTGAGTCAACTAGATGCTGGTAAGTGCATTGGACCAGTTGATATAGTTATTCATTTTCACATTTGACTGCATCAGTTAGACATGCCTTTGATGGAGAACTACTTTTCTGCCTACGTGCCATGTGCATGATTCAGTACCAGACTAGGTGCCATGCACACTTACCCTTCACAAAGGATTACAAAGGCGGAGCATGCCAACAGGAGACCTTTTGATCCATATCTAGGTCGGATGCGAAAAAAAAAATCGTATTAATAATAAAACAATAAATAAAAACTATAATAATGTAAATAACAAATAAATGCATAGGTATAGTTAAATAATAAACAAACAGGTAAATAGTAAATAATAATAAATTGACATATAACAAATAATAAATGAAAATCAGACAGACAAATGATGACAAAACAAAAGCAAATAATATAAGATAAATTATAATCATTACAGCATCTTACTTAGGTATTTATCTAACTGATTCTTAAAGCTTCGAACTGAACTACATTGCACTACCTGTGCAGGAAGTTTATTCCATTCATTTACTACACGGTTGGCAAAGTTGTTTCTACCTACTTCCAAATTGAATCTATTTCCGGATAGTTTGAGACCATTGTTTCTTGTCTGATTCTCATTCAATGTGAAAATTTTGTCACTTTTGATGTTGTCAATTCCCTTTAAAATCTTAAAGACCTGTATCAAGTCACCTCTGAGTCTACGCTTTTTTAGGGAAAACAGATTCATGTGTTTTAGTCGATTTTCGTATGATTTATTTTTTATATTTGGAATCAGTTTTGTGGCTCGCCGTTGTACTTTTTCCAGTCTGTCAATGTCTTTAATGAGATTCGGTGACCATACAGAAACAGCATATTCCAAATGTGGACGAACTAACGATTTATATAGCTTGTTAATGAGTGATGGACTTTTGAAATCAAAAGATCGCGCCTACTCCATTAACCTTTTACCATACCTGCTATACATCTTGGTGCATTTAACAGATCCTGGAATGCATCCAAAAATATGTATCAGGTGTGGTAACATGTTAAAGTGGGAGTGGTGAAGGGTGAGTAAGGTGGCATGTAGCCTGATACTGAGCTATGCACATGAAGCTTAGGCATTAAAGTAGTTTTCCATCAATGGCATCGATATCTGACCAATGCAGTCAAATGTGAAAATTAATAACTATATCAACTGGTCCAATGCACTTACCAGCATCTAGTCGACTTAGTCCAGTGTGTATGCTGATAACTTTATTAATCGGACAAATTCTGGGAATAAGAATTAACGGATGTGGCCCAATGTAGTATAGGCCCAATTTAGGGTATTCATTGCCCCTGCCTTGGCCCAGCTTCTAGCCGACAGTCCAGTGTACATGTGGATAACTTTATTAAGCGAACCAACTCAGGACACCTGAGTTTATGTAATTGGCCCAATTAGTATAGGCCCGATTTAGGTTACCCGTTTGTCTCTGTGCCAGCATCCAGCCAACATAGTCCAGTGTGCATGCGAATAACTTTATTTGTCGGATCAAAGGATTTACAAAGGCAGAGCATGACGACAGGAGACCTTTTGGTCCATATCTAGGTCGGATGTGAAAAAAATCATAATAGTAATAAATTAATAAATAAACACTATAATAATGTAAATAAATAGAATACATAAGTAAATGCATAGGTATAGTTATATAATAAAAAAACTGGTAAATAGTAAATTAACATATAACTAATAATAAATGAAAATCAAACAAATTATGATAAAAAAACATTAATATTAAATAAATTATAAAAATTACAGCATCTTGCTTATGTGTTTATCTAAATGATTCTTAAAGCTTCGAACTGAACTACATTGCACTACCTGTGCAGGAAGTTTATTCCATTCATTAACTACATGGTTGGCGAAGTTGTTTCTACCTACTTCCACATTGAATCTATTTCCGGACAGTTAGAGACCATTGTTTCTTGTCTGATTCTCATTCAATGTAAAAATGTCACTTTTGATGTAAATTCCCTTTGGAATTTTAAAGGCTTGTATCAAGTCATCTCTGAGTCTTAGTTTTTTTTTTTTTTTTTTTTTAGGGAAAACAGATTCATATGTTTTAGTCGATTTTCGTATGATTTATTTTTGATATTTGGAATCGGTTTTGTTGCTCGCCGTTGTAGTACTTTTTCCAGTCTCTAAATGTCTGGAAATCTGAGTTTACGTAACCGGCCCGACATTTCTTAATCGGCAGTGCCTGAATAGATATGATGTTGGTCCGGTTATTTCATGTTTGCTGGGCACATAGACTATAGAGTTCTATGACGCATGCTTCAATAACTTACCCGAATTCTGGCAATTCCGTCGTGTTACACAGTTCAGACTCCTTCTTACACGGTCGCAGCTCACCAGTTAGTCAATTAGATGCACTGTATTCAGATTAAATGTAATTTTTCTAAGTATATTATCAATGACCGCCTCTGAACTTGCAGTCAACATGGAACACAAGTTGGGCGTCGTTGCTTAAATAGTGTCCGGCCAACACAACCAAAACGTTTTACCGACGTGACGTCAGCTGAACCTACGAATCTGTCGGGGCGAGCATATCAAACGCAGATATATTCCTATCATTCCTAAAGGATCCTCACATGGGGGGCGGGGGCATATGCCTTTGGGCGGCACATTTAGGGAGGCTGCAATTCTAATCTGGACATGCCGCCCACAAGGCTGACAAAATATCATAATAAAAAAGGTCAAAGGAGGCCTGCATATCTTACCGTAATATACGAATTTTGCTTTAGAATCAACAGAATATGAACTATTTTCCCCCATACTTTTTCTGCAATACGGACATTAAATAACATTTTTAAAACCTGTTTAACTATTTCGTAAGCCAGTATCTATAATAGGCAGTAAAGAATGGAGATGGGAAGTGGTAATAGGGGAAGGTGGGGTGCGTCACTGAGAACTGCTCCTGGGCGGCATTTTATCTGATAAGGTCATCGCATTCTTATACTTAGATTGCAGAAGTTGACTCGTCCATATACGTCGGAAATTAATCCCGACATTCGTGTTATCGGAGTTTACTACCTCGGATGCCATTTTGTAGCTGCAAAATTAGGATGAACATTAGGATACAAGCTGTATTAAAACCAGTATTTTAGATTTTTTAAGCATATAGGATAAAGTTGAGATTGAAATTATTTCCAAAACCATTCGATGCGTCATATTTTATGTCAAATAATGACATTATTCTTATTTCTGGGTATCTGCGCCCTCGGGTAATTTTATCTAGCTAATGGTGAGTCCTGGAGCGAAGATTTTTAACAAAGCTGAATAAAGTCGTTTGGGCCCAAGTAAAAAGAACTGTTGTGTATTAATTGTTGCACTTCAAAGCGTCAAAGCACAAGTATCACCCACCCACCCTTCCCCTCTCATCCCCTCGTGGATATACAGTATAGCATAAACTGCCATATCCTCTGATAAATGCAGTTCTAGGCGATTATTTGAGTTTGACATCGTAAGGGGAATTGTTTCAAAGAAATACTGATTGCACAAGATCGAAATAATTCTGAAAACTTGATTACGTCATGTTCCCTTTCGGCAAAGACCGAACGACAATCATCGTACGCTTGGCAACAACAGGGATTGCACCATCTCCGACAACAACAAAACAACTATAACGTTTCGGCATGAACAAGAATATGCACGACGTCCAATATTTTTGTGCAACACCCATTTCGAGACGGAGACTTGGTATTCAAGGGAGGTAGAGGGAAGAATTTTAAATGTTTCGAAAGCATGATAGGGGATACGACAAGAATGGATAGAGTGAGAAATGAGGCAAGTTGAGGTGGAAAGGCGTTGGCAGTGTGGCGCACGGTTGCCAGATTGGGCTACTTTTGAAAGCTCGGCGCGACTTAAATTTTAGTTTTGCGACTTGCTACTTTTGAAGTAAGTTGAGCTACTAATGAGAAGGCTGGTAGTTATTACTTCTGCATTCATGAAGACTAATAGAGTAGTGATTATTTCTGCACTCAGGAAGTAATTTTGGCATATTTTTGGCGACAGTTGGCTTTTTTTTTTTTTTTCTTGGTAAAACCAACCGGGCAACCCTAGTCCGATTTGAGACTGCTACGTAGGATGAAAATTAACAGAAACGTATTCAACGTGCTAGATCGTCCCGCTCGCTTCTCGGCCCGGAGTCCCACAGTACGAAAAGTACATACAGTATTCGAATATGAATATTAACAGGAACGTATTCAACGTGCTAGATCGTCCCGATCGCATCATCTTTGAGGGGAGAATCAGAAAATTACCACACTAGAAGTTGATTGTAGGTATATATATATATATATATATATTAATATATATATATATATATATATATATATATGTGTGTGTGTGTGTGTGTGTGTGTGTATACTTATATATTGGGCTACTTTAGTCAGAAATTTGCGACTTTAGTCCTGCAGCTCGCGACTTTCGGCAGTTTACATCTGGCAACCCTGGGGCCGTATACACAAAACTTTTTTGTTAGCCTTAACAATCTCTGCTAGCTAACAGAAAACCACTAAAAGTTATACACCAATGCTTAACTAACAACTGTTAGCTAGTAAACAGTTGTTTGTCAAGTTGCGCTAAACAGTGCTAAAGTTAGCAGCTTATGAACGTGTAAATGGACGTATTATTAAAAATTGCACACATAAAACAGTGTTATAAATGCAGTTGTTCAAAATTTATTAATAGAGTATCATGATAGCACATAGATATCGTATGTATGGTTTTTTAGGAGTACTTATTAACCAACGACAGATATTTTTGGACGAAGGCGCATTGTATAGGCGGCCGCGCCACAGACAAATCTTCCGACAGAAGACTCAACAATTATTTCAGACGATATAGACATGGCAGAAGAATCACAGAAAAAGAAAAGGAAGCCAAACTGGTCACAAGAGGAAACACTCCTCTTGGTCAACGTGATTATGGAGGAAAAAATAATTATAAATGGGCGATTCAAGCCAAGGACAAGAAGGAGGCATGGCAAAGCACGTTGATGCTGTGGTATCGTTTTCTGTTTACATATAAATGTTCATCTACACTTGGAGCCACAATTCTAATATTTGTGCCATCTATGGTACCCACAACACCGGGAAACCTACAGTCTTCCATGAACTCTGCTTGTTTTACTTGCGCTTCTTGGTTCTGATAGTGCATCAATTGTTTGAGTAATGGCACGGCTGATTGTTGCTTGTGAGGTCTCAAAGTCGTCGCTGCTGCATTTTACCTGTGGCTAAATATCATAGGGTAATTTCCACCTTCGTCTCAGGACTCAGTGGTCGATTCCGTTCTGTTCGGGATTGAAGTTTGTCCCTCACTAAATCAGCCATTGTTATTATACCAGCACGGTTCATTCTGAAGCGTTTGATGAGTTCGTCGTCATTGTACTCGTTAAATATGTCCCGTCGCTGTCGACATACTCGCCGTCGTCTTTGTATTTGTTGTTGTTGCTCCGCCATCTTTTCTACTAACAGGAATTTGTTAAGAGCTTAATAGTCCTCCACACCACTTTTACCTTAACAGTACTTTTAAGGCCCTAACAAGTTTTATGTATCCACTGTTAGTGCTTAACAGCTAAATGTTAGTCTTAACAGGAATTTGTTACCCTTAACAGCTATTTGTTAGTGCTAACAAGTTTTGTGTATACGGCCCCTGGTGTGGCGACGAGCCAGTCGAGACCAGATTGACCGCGACGACGGTGGTGAGAGCAAAATCTTCCCTTCGGGAGAGGTGAAATGCCTCCGCATTACATAAATATAATATCATGGCACCACGGAGGGAGAGAGGGAAAGGGGAAGAACAGATAGAAATAACGGAAGGAAGAGAGATAGGCTGCCGGGCTTCCGGCACGCAGGTGTTTCCTACGTCGGCAAATACTGATGTGTGCCTATGCTCGCTTTTTATTATTCATGAGAAAGGGGTGGTATAGTTACGTCTGGAAAAAGGGGGAGGGTTGTGGTTACATTTCCGATAAAAAAAAAAAAAAAAAAAAAGGGGAGGGATACTTTCCTCGGTCATGATTCTACTCCTACGTTTATATTGTGTATTGTGGAGTGGGTAGATTACCGATTTGTGTTCCTTCGAAGCTCGGCGGCAATCTAGCGTGTTCCACATGTAGTGGGAGTGGTTGTATGTGAGTGAACGTGTAGTTTCAGTGTTGATTTGTATGAGCTTCTCCCATAGGTAAATGTTTAGTGGTTGATAGTCAGCTTCCTTGTGTAGTGCTTGTGCAGTTTTTATGTTAGGGTAGTACGTGTTTGTAATGTTTTTTTTTTTTTTTTTTTTTTTTTTTTTTTTTTTTTTTTTTTTTTTTTTTTTTTTTTTTTTTTTTTTTTTTTTTACCGCTTGCAATGTTTGCACGCCTGTCTTTGGTAATGTGTGTAACGGTATTACGGGGTACGTAAGTGTGCTCCGTATAAGTGCGAGATACAGGGTTTTCTTGTACTAAACCGCGAATAGAATAGAATAATGACTATGTAGTGGTTTTAGTTCGGAACAACTGCAGGACAAATGAAAATCAACACAAAATATCTAATCTCTTTCTTTTTGGTAATTAGCCTCAAGGTGCGACACTAGAAGTGTCACATGAGAAATATAGGTGAAGCTCGGACTAAGGCCACAGCTTAGTGGAGCTTATGGTTGTAGCTGGACGTGGAGCCTCGCGTTAGCGAGGCGGTAGCAGATGATGACGGCGAGGCTCGATGGGACGGCTAGAAGACTGGACGAGATGTAGTTTGTGCGCTGGTCGGTACTGTTCTGAATTCTGAATTCCTAGGAAAGACCACTCGCTTGCGCGGGATCGGTTTTTTGTGGGAGGGGAAGAATGTCTGTAAGAAAATGAAAAGATAGTAGTGTATAAAAGAGGGCTATTGCCACCGGGCGAATTAGCGAGCGATTTGGGGCAGTTGGTGGTCGAGGCTCGGGAGAAATGGACTGGGAGCTAGGACGGCGGCGATGACGCCGAGATTAGGATTGGGATCACCAACAGAAGTTTAGAAAATGGTAGGAGGCGTAGTAGTAGAGAAAGGTGGAAAAACGGAGAAATCTTTAGTGGGAGGTAAACTGAAATGAGAGGATGTAGTATAAGAGAAAGAAAGGAAGCGAATTTTAGTCGAAGAAAAAGTAAGTGTAGATGTTTGTGAGTGTGTCGTGGCTATGTTCGTGAGAGATGTGTGTGTGTATCTTACGGGAAGTGAGTAGAGTTTACTTCCCGTGTGTAGAGCGCGTTCCTGATAAGCCACAGGTGGGGCCTGAGTAGCCTGCTTTTCCCAGGTTGGGTTTGAGATCCTGTAGAGTTGATTCAGTGGCGGTGCGAGGGGGGGGGGAGGCAGGCGGGCGAGTGTTGTATTATCTCTCTCCTTCCAATCACAACTCTGAAAGCAGAGAATTACGTGATTGGGAATTGTGTGTAAAATGTCAGAATGCAAACTCGCTTGCCAGCGTCAGCGAAGAGGCCAGCGTTAGGTTGCGGGCCGGTTGGACAGAAAGGCGTCCCAATAGGACCTTTCGCAGTCAGGCTCGTAGATTCCTATTAGTGCTAGAATTTTCAATTGTCTCGGATTTCACGAGGCAAAGGGGTGACTTAGCTAATTTGGAAACCGATATTAAAAAAATATATATATACAACATAAATTGCTGCATAAATGTATTTAAAATTAAAAACATGACTCTTAATGTTATAATTTTTACTTACTGGTGTGTGATAAGGCTTTTTAATTTAATTATAAGGTAAAACTAAAAATAGGTAATTATTTTTACTGAAGTAAGTATGAGCAGTAAAAATAAGAGGATGTTGATTTCAGTTTGTGCATTTTATCTGAGTGTTGAAAAATAATGGATATCACTGTCACGTCCTGTATATGAAGATAATCAGTGAGATAAAAAAATAACAGTGGTGGCGGACGTACGAAGTGAACGACGTTTTATGTAAAGACTAGCCTCTTAGATCTGCTGGGAGCTATTTTCAAACAAATATAACTAATTTTATGTGTGCCGTGGCAGAGTGCACGTCAGATTCAAGAAAAAGTAAGAGAAACACAAATGTTAATCGTACCGAAAAAATTAAGTCTTCGATGCAAAATTATATTTTCGATACATTACATGAATTTGCCTGTTGCTTGGTGCATTCAAATGAAAGTATATATCAGTATACGTCCATTGAAGTCGGTAGAAAATGACAAATTGCTTGGCTTGATACAATTATAGGCTGTTATATGAATATAATCTGTAATTATAAATAGAGGCTCAAACAATGATATATGCCGTTTGCAATCATGAAATTAATTGACTTAGATTTCAGACACAGTAATGTACAACGATACACATCTGCAAGCTTATAAAATTTGCCCAAAAAAGTATTTATTTTCCGGCAAGAATTACAAAATCTGGCGGTGTCTGGTATCAAATTGCTCACTGCGAAAGGTCCCATTCCTCTCCGTCGACCAACCTGCGAGCAGGTGAGTACTGTTCTGCCCATCTCTCTTTTTTTTTTAAGTCCCGGCGGTGTTAACCGATTTAAGGACTGGCGTATATTTTCCGGGGTCTGTGTTAAGGCGCTTGGGTTATGGGGCACTTAGGTCATTTAGGTATGGAGTGTGTGTGTGTGTGTTTGTGTGTGTGTGCGTGTTTCTTGTGATTGCTGGGGTAGATTGCACACATTTACAGTAGTGTTCCCCCTGGTGAGGAGCAAACGAGCTTCGATGCCATTGCCAAGTACCGGACGTCGGGGGTACTGTCGGCTCTCAATCTATCGTGGGCTGAATCTGGGACGCCGAGGAGGGTCCTTAGTTGCCGGAAGTGGTCTTCCAGTGCAGAGCAGAGGAGAAGGCAATGCCGGAATGATGCCAATTCCGTGCCGCAGGCGCAGTAGGTACCGGTGTACTGGGTACGCCAGTGATCTACCCGTATCCTACTTATTATGGAGGAGATGTGTGAGGGCAGTGAAGCTAGGGTGGGAGGGTTTGGTCCAAGGTAGGACGTGGGCCATCCACGGGCGGAGGCCGTGGCAGCGTAATCCGTCTCCCATTGGGCCCAGGCGGCACGATCGATTCTTCTGATGGCGTCACTAGCTGTGAGGTGGATAGGAGTCTCACTATCTTTAGGTGCCAGGGCACCGTGTTTGGCAGCTTTGTCCGCCATCTCATTGCCGTGGAGTCACACATGAGAGGGAACCCATTGGTACCGGAGACGGACTCCCATTTTGGCAGCCTCGTCAGAAAGGTGCAGAATATCGTTGAGCATTTCTGGACTCGAGGGGCAGTGGCCTCTTTGGATGACTACCAGACTGGATCTAGAGTCTGATAGCACTGTAACGCGCGATGGTGGGTCGGGAAAGGCGATGATTTTGTTCAGCGCTTCCTTGATAGCGACAAGCTCAGCCGTGAGGATTGTGGTGGGGGTAAGCTTCACGGAAAAGGACTCCCTTGTGGCTTCTAGAAAAATGCCCGCCCCTGTGCGACCATCTTCAAGTACTGACCCGTCCGTGTACACCAGGAATTCTTCTTGATATTTGAGAGCCAGCAGCTCCCGGGTGCGTGTAGCCAAGAGGTGAGGGTTGTCGTGTCGTCCTAGCCCTGGGATGTCAAGCTCGACCTCGGCTGGAGAAATTGTCCAGGGAGGAAAAGGGTCTGCTTGGTATTGGGCGACCCGTCGACGGTCACTGGGCTTGAGTCCGGCTCTGAGGCAGAGATCCCTCACAGAGCTGGGCAATCCATGGGTGGGTGCTGTGGGCGGGGCTGAAATCCATTCCTCGTACATTTCATCTTCTGTCGAGTTTGGCACCCTTGCTGAGCCGAAGAGGTATCTGCCGGCGTCCTTTTTTAAGCGGTACCGGAGTGGGAGGACGCCAGCCTCATTATACACCTGTTCGTGTGGCACTGAGTGTGGCAGGCCAAGTCCCAGACGGAGTGCTTGACACTCTATCTGGACCATTTTGTACGTGCTCTCCGGGGAGAGATCGTGGAGGGCAGGAGAACCGAAGAAGGGTCGGGATCGTACGAGGCTCCGAACAATGGGGATCAGAATTTCTCTTCGCTAGCTCCAGGGTTCACGTCGGATGACTCTGACTAGGTTGAGGGCCCTTCGAGCATTCAGACAAACTTGTTGAATGTGTCCGGTCCACCGTCCGTCTCGCTGAAAGATGACACCAAGGTAGCGAACGGAAGTCGCGGGTTTCACGGGCGTACCGCAGACTGTAAGCTGGTTCCAGTCTGTTGTATCCAATGCTGTGAATTGGCATATACACCGTCTTGGCCGCAGAGAGTGTGAAGCCGAGGTCCACAAGGTGAGACACAACCATGTCCACTTGCCTCTGGAAGAGCCGAAGTTCTGCTCGGTGTTGGGCAGAGTCCTTTTTGGGCCGCCGATGTCTTGATTTCCTCCACATGGCTATGTCATCTGCGTACGCTGTGATGATGGTGTCACTGCGCACCCCTCTTCCCACGTCTGCCAGTAGCAGAGTGAAGAGGAGAGGGGCTACAACAGAGCCTTGTGGGACCCCCATGTCAATTTTTGCTTGGGAGCTGAGTGTTCCTCTCCATCGTACCGCTATGGAACGGTCGGAGAGGAACGTTCTGGTGAAGTTGTATACCTCTGGAGAGACCCCGATGGCTTTTAGCTTGCAGAGCAGTTTCGTGTGCCAAACAGTGTCAAAAGCTTTGGCAATATCAAGAAAACATGTGTGTAGGACTCTTCTTTGTTTTTGAGCCCTGCGGACGTGCTCCGAGAGTCGCACGACGTGATCGATGATGCTCCGTCTCTTCCTGAAGCCAGCTTGAAGCTTCGGTAGCTCTCCTCTGGTTTCAACATGGTGCTGGGGGCGGCTTAGCACAATCCTCTCATATATCTTACCTATATGAGAGGTGAGGGACACGGGCCTATAGTTGGCAATCTGGTTCCTGCGCTTGCCAGCCTTGGGGATGGGGACCACAATAGCGTGCTTCCAGGTGTTCGGCACTACACCCTCCCTCCAGCACTTATTGTATATGGCAAGCAAGGCCTCTTGCAGGGGATGGGGAAGGTGTCTCAGTAGTGGGTAGGTGACGTTGTTGGCACCTGGGGACTTCCTGGTGGCTCTGGTTGCCCGCAGGGCCCGTGCCCATCTCGGCGAAACGCCGACCTTTTAAAGTAGGCTGGCGGGAACGTGAGGAGCTTTCCAAGTTCCTGATTGGCTGACCGCTGGCTGGCAGGGACACCCTTGCGAACTACGCTTGCCAACTACGGGAACTTGGAAAGGCTAGCTCCGAAGATTTCTGTGGTCAGTGTGTGACGGGTCGTAGGATGCATCACGTCACTACAACTACAGTGAAGGGGATGGGGAGGGGTGTGTGTGGAGAAGGTAAAGTATAGAAAATGAAGGAAGTTTGAGTGTTAAAAGTGTGGGGCAGACCCACTTGCATAGTTATCAGATTGTCGTAATGGTTGGTCATCCTAACTCTAGTCTGAATTAATTTTCCTAGCTAGCTAAGCATTATAAATAAAAGAATAGAGGTGTGAAGGAAGTATGCGTTCTTATTTCCAAGGTTTATATTTGATATATGTGTTGTTATTAGTTTAGTATTATATTGTCGCATACTTCCCTCATGTGAATATTTTTATATTTAAACATTGGGAGGGAACATGTATGATTTTATTTGGCTATGTTCCTTGAAGTTTGGATAGGTTATTGATTTGATTATTAATGTGAAAGTGTATCACACATGTTCCCTTTTATTAAATTTATGTATATATTTATATATACGTATATATATATATACATATATACAATGTATATAAGTATAATTTTTTTTTTTTTTTTTTTGGGGGGGGGGAGGGATACGTATGTTTGCGGATGGCTAATGTGCCTTATGAATTCTAGTTTTTGTTGTTTAAGTCTCACACACGTATCTTTGTGGATACGTGTGTTTATGGGTGGCTAATGTGCCAATTAATTCTATTGTTGTTAATGACGTTAATACTTTCATATACATCCTCCCCCCCCTTTTTTTTTTTTTTTTTTTTTTTGTAGCTAGCTAGCCGGAATGGGTGGAAGGTTAACCAAGAATGGTTTTGAGACGGCCAATTTTTTTTTTTTTTTTTTTTTTTTTTTTTTTTTTTTTTTCCCTTGGTGGGGGCGATGGTATCGTGTTACTGTTTAGCGTAGTGTTCCAGGCTTTACTGTTCAGTCTTATTAGTCGTGCTTGTATAGTTTCTAGTTTTGTTGTTTTGTGAAGTTGCTGTTTTGTTTTGTAGTGTTTGCATTCTCTTGATGTTTGTAGGTGTGCTTGTGACTGTAATTATATGAGGGTATTCAAGTTGTGGTCGTGCTAGTGTCTTGTATAGCTGTATTTGTGTTTTTGTGGTGAGTCCTCGGAAGCGTCTTAGTCTGTTGAGTGTGGTTTCTGTTGTTCGTATTCTGTTTTTGATGTGTTTTTGTATTCCTTGTGATGTTATGGTGAGACCTAGGATGTGTGCTTGTTTATTGTATGGTATTGTGGTGTTATTGATGGTGGGTGTCGTGTTGAAATGGCTAGGAGTTGGAATTTGTTTGTGTTAGTTGAAATTTTCCATTGTTTTTCATAGGTGTTTATTTTGTGGATTTCATGTTGTGCTTTCCTGGCAAGCATTTGTTTTCCTATGGTGTTTGGGTATGTGATGATCTGTGTGATATCGTCTGCATATTGTATGGTGTAGCTTCCATGTGTTGGTGGAGGGGTGTCTGTCGTTTATAAGTTGAAAAGTGTTGGAGATATGACGCTTCCTTCTGGTATTCCACTATGGAGTGGGAAGGCTGGTCCGGTGTATTGATTTATTTTTATTTTCGCTGTTCTGTTGTCGAGGAAGCTACATAGTGTTTTTGTGATGGTGTCAGGAAGTTGTGCTTGTAGTATTTTGTATTTAAGACCTTCGTGCCAAACTTTGTCGAAGGCCTTAGAGATGTCTCTTGATATGATTTTGCATGTTTGTTTGTGTCTTTGTGTGTCTGCTATTGTTTCGTATAAGGTGGCGAGTGCGGTGTGTGTTCCCTTGCCATGAGTGAATCCGTGTTGGTGTGGATTTAACATGTCATGGTCGTGTAGTTGTGCCATTAGTCTGTTGGTGATGAGTCTTTCGTATATTTTCCCTGGTGTTTCGAGTAGTGAAATGGGTCTGTAGTTTTGTATTTGTGTTGTGTCTTTGTTTTGTTTAGGAATGAATGTGATTATTGAGTTTTTTAATTTTTGTGGAAAGTATCCTAGGCTCAGTGTCTCGTTGAATATGTCTGTGAGTAATTGTTTTGTTATTTTTTGGTGTGATTGCGAGTATTTGTTTAGTGATTCCGGATTGTCCATGTTTTTTGTTTTTTGTGCGTTTTATTATATTTATGACGTCTTCGAGTTGTATGGGTCGTGTAATGTAGTTGTCGGTGTTTAGTCTGTTTAGATCTATGTTTGTGTATGGTTGTGTGTGATGGAAGTGTTGTGTTATGTGGGCGAGTATTTTTGTTTCATGGTTTGTGTCAAAATGCGTGTTTTCTTCTGGTGTGATTAGGAATATGTTTTGCCATACTTGTCTGAATGCGGTTTCTTTGTTTTTGTCGTCGTGTAATTTGTCGTTGTTGTGTATTATGTATGGTGTGTTGGAGGTGTTGGTTCCTAAGAGTTGTTTTATTTTTGTTCCAGAATTCTTGTGTTTTTTGGTGTTGAATTTGATGTTTGATATTATGTTGTTCCATATGTCTTCGTAATTTTGTTTGCATTCTTCGAGTATTAGTGTTTGTAATTGTCTGATTGTTTTTATTGTGTGTGGGATCCAGTTACAAAGGATTACAAAGGCGGAGCATGCCGACAGGAGACCTTTTGATCCATATCTAAGTCGGATGCGAAAAAAAATCATATTAATAATAAAACAATAAATAAAAACTATAATAATGTAAATAACAAATAAAATACATAAATAAATGCATAGGTATAGTTAAATAATAAACAAACAGGTAAATAGTAAATAATAATAAATTGACATATAACTAATTATAAATGAAAATCAGACAGACAAATGATAACAAAACAAAAACAAATAATATAAGATAAATTATAATCATTACAGCATCTTACTTAGGTATTTATCTAACTGATTCTTAAAGCTTCGAACTGAACTACATTGCACTACCTGTGCAGGAAGTTTATTCCATTCATTAACTACACGGTTGGCAAAGTTGTTTCCACCTACTTCTAAATTGAATCTATTTCCGGATAGTTTGAGACCATTGTTTCTTGTCTGGTTCTCATTAAATGTGAAAATTTTGTCACTTTTGATGTCAATTCCCTTTAAAATCTTAAAGACCTGTATCAAGTCACCTCTGAGTCTACGCTTTTTTAGGGAAAACAGATTCATGTGTTTTAGTCGATTTTCGTATGATTTATTTTTGATATTTGGAATCAGTTTTGTGGCTCGCCGTTGTACTTTTTCAAGTCTGTCAATGTCTTTAATGAGATTCGGTGACCATACAGAAACAGCATATTCCAAATGTGGACGAACTAACGATTGATATAGCTTGTTAATGAGTGATGGACTTTTGAAATCAAAAGATCGCGCAATCAGTCCTAGAATCTTATTTGCTTTCTCAGAGGCTGATATACACTGCTTGGATGATTTGAGGTCGTTACTGATAATTACGCCGAGATCTTTTTCACTATCCACTTTTGTTAACGAATTTCCAAATAACTTGTAATCGTACTTACTGTTATTTTTACCTATGTGCATTACCTTGCATTTACTTGTGTTAAATTTCATTAACCACTTTTCAGACCATTGCTGTAATTTATCTAAATATACTTGAATATCTAATTGGTTTGAGTGATCATTTGCCATTCCGCACAGTTTTGTATCATCAGCAAATTTGGAAACAGTAGATTTTAGTCCATGGTCTATATCATTTATATATACTATGAATAGAAGTGGCCCAAGAACGGAACCCTGAGGAACTCCACTTGCAACACTTTTCCATCCAGAAGTTTTTCCATTTAAAACAACTCTCTGTTTTCGACCATTCAACCAATTACTAGTCCAACCTAATAGGCTACCACTTATTCCATGCAAAGCTAATTTAGTAAGTAGTCTTTCGTGTGGGACGGTATCAAAAGCTTTTGCAAAGTCTAGATATATTAAATCTATATTGTTTCTTTTGTCATAATTCGAGATAACTGTGTTGTAGAATTCGAGTAAGTTAGTCACGCAAGAACGTTTCCGTCTGAAACCATGCTGGCTATCATTTATCAAACAGTTACTTTCTAAATGATGTTCGATAGCATCTCTGATGATAGTTTCCATTATTTTTCCTACGATTGAAGTCAAACTTATAGGCCTATAGCTATTTGGTTTCTTTTTGTCACCTTTTTTGAATATGGGAGTAACGTTAGCTAGCTTCCATTCTCTTGGGACATCTCCGGATATGATGGATTTCTTGAAAATAATTTCTAATGGAACAACAATCTCATTTTTCATTTCCTTTAAGATTCTTGGATGCCAACCGTCAGGCCCTGGTGTTTTATTAACTTTGAGTTTGTCTATACAATTTTTAATTTTTTCTTTTGTTATATTTACCGTAGTGATTAAGTTTACCCCAGACTTTTCACAGGTTTCAGTTTGGAATTCACTTTGAGGTGTTTCGTTTACGAATACCGAGCTTTGTTTTTATATAGTTTGCCTGCCATATTAGTTGTTTCATTTTTTTGGATGTCTTGGTGTGGGGATTTGTTTCTGTCGTGTTATTGGTATGCTTTGATTGCGTCGTTTATGAGTTTGTACCATATGTTTGGTTTGTTGTCTATGTAATTTGGGTTTTTGTTAGGGTGTTTATGTTTTGTTTTTCTGTGGTTATGTATTCGTTTATTGTCGTTTCTAATATTGTTTTGAATTTTTTTTTCCAGTCTGCTTGTTTGTATGATAGTTTGGGTTGTGTGGGGATAGTGATGGCTGTGGTGGAAAGTGTGAGGTTGAGAGGTATTTGATCTATCTGAGGATGTTATGTCTCCTGGGTGTATTCTGTATGTAAGGTGGTGGTGTCTGTTGGTGAATATCATGTCTGGGTTGCTTGTTCCTAGGGGTGTTATGGTTATGGGGTAGTCTGGTCCGAGGAATGTGAGGTGGTTTTGTGTTATGAGGTGATGTATGCTTTTTCCTATTTGATTGTTGTATGTGTGTTTTAGTGTTTGGTGTTTTGCGTTGAGACCTCCTATAATGTATGTTGGTTGTGGTTTTGGTGTGTTTTTTAATGTCTTGTTTTGGTATGTATGGTCTGCGTGGTGGGATGTATAGTGTGACAATGATAATGGGTCCTCTGTTGGTGCCTATTTCTATTGCTAGTGTGTCTTCGTCAAAGTCGTCTAGAAGTTTGTGTTTTATGTTCTTTTTTATGGATATAGCTATGCCAGCATTGTCTTCGTTGTATGTGTTTTTGTGTATGTGTTGTTGTTGAGTATTTTGACTGTGTGTTTTCCAGTGGAATTGAGCAGTAAGATGTCAGGTGAGTGTGTTAGGTAGTAATTACTTAGTTCATGTCGTCTGTGTGTAGTACAGGATCTTACGTTATGTTGCATTATGTGTATGGTGTTCATGTGTGTTTGTTTTATTGACAGTTGACTGTCCAGTATGGTGTATCTGTTGGTTTTTGTTTACGTGTTTCGTAATATCCTTGTTTTGTATTTTTGTATTTTGATTCGGTCAGTCTTTGTATGGGTGCTTTGGTCAGGTCTATCAGTCTTTGTTTTATTAGTGTTTCTACTGTTTCTTCTGGTATTTCTTTGGTGTAGATGTATTTGATTTTGCCTGATTGTAGGAGTGTGTGTGTGTTCTGGTGTATTGTGTCGTCTGTCATGTCATTGGTGTCTGGTGTTATTATTTGTATGGGTACAGTTTCTTGTTCCGTTTTCTTTGCTTTGGAGGGTTGTTGTGTTTCCGTTGTGTGTTCTGTGGCGTGTGGCCTTTTGTTACGTTGTTCCTCTGTTTCCATGTCTTCTTGTTATGTGTGGGAGTGTTTGGTGTTGTTTATCAGGTTATTTAATGCTGTTGGAATGATTACTGTTAGTGGTATGATTACGGTGGGGAGTCCATTTGCCTTGTAAATTTCATCTATTGTATGCTGGTATGTACCTGGCAAAGCTGCTTCTGTGATATTAGCGTGGATGATGGCAGTGTCAATGACTGTTAAGTGTTAGTATTATGGGGTTGGGTGTCGGTGTGGATGTTAGTTGAGCAGTATTGCCTGAGGTTACGGTGGCGTATGAGGTATTTATGTGTGTGAATGTGTGTTGCTCCTTGAGTTTTTGTGTCTTCTTTTTCACTAGCTCTTTCTTAACTGGGCATCTTGCAGCGTATGTCGGATGGTCTTGTCCGCAGGCTATGCACTTCTTGGCATTGTGGCAGTTATTGATGCGATGTTCAGTGGAGTAGCAACCGGAGCAGATTGTGTAGGTGGTTGGGTGTGTGCAGTGATGGAGTGTGTGTGCAGTAGTGCTGGGCAAATACCGCTAATTTCAATATCGAAATTATTGGTGAACAACAATACAGTTACCGAAATTACCGACAGTTTACCGGTAAAAGACTCGTGAGGTAGTGACGTCACAAGTTCGAGTCGAGTTCGAAAAATCAATGTTTTTGTCTTTTAATAAGCTATATCTCTGGTTCTATTTTACATATTGTTTTTATTGTTATGTCATTGTAAAGGGAAAAGGTCATACTTTAATTGGTGCTACTATAGTATGCTATCTACCGGCTACCGAGCGAGTGAGTGAATGGAGGGTGTCTGCGGGTGGGTGTGGTGTATACATTTTCATTCGCGTCTGTCTACATGCATGGGTTCATGTTTGGAGGTGGTAGTAGTAGGCAGTTACCGGTAAAGTTACAGGTTTTATCCAACAACCTTAACGATAGCTTACCGGCAAACATTCTGCTACCGTTAAAGCTTCGTTAACCGATAACTCGATAAGCTATACCATAACATTCAGAGAGCGGTAAGCACGTCTCGGCTTGGTGGTACTGAGTGACGGTAGTGACGGGCCCAGTGCCACGCGAATTCTACCGGTTAAACTTTTACCATTAAGCAAGTATATACCGCTAAGGTCTCGGTCATTTTTTTTTTTTTTGCCATTAAAACCGTTTTTTTCGGCACTTTTTTAATTTCTCAATAGAATTAATGTTATTTCTGTGATCAGCATACGAAACTGTATTAATTGTGAAAGTTTCATAAAAAAATCCGCGTGTCGCCAAACGAAGACATAAATATATATATATATATATATATATATATATATATATATATATATATATATATGTGTGTGTGTGTGTGTGTGTGTGTGTATTTACCTAGTTGTATTCTACGGGAAGGGGAGCTATGCTCGTGGTGTCCCGTTTTCATATCTCGTTTTATCTAAACTATTTTTAAATTCATGTATTATTTTGCACACACCACTTTCTCATCTAACTTGTTCCAAATGTCTATTACTCTGTGAGGACAGCTGTTCTTTTTCAGGTCTCTTCTATAGCTGTCTTTTTTTATTTTCTTTCCATGTCCTCTTGTATTTCTTTCATCCCATTTTATCAGATTCTCTCTATCAGTAATTTCTATGCCTTTCATGATTCTGTAAATAGCTATCAAATCTCCTCTCTCTCTTCTTTGCTCTAATGTCTGTAGTTCAAGTTTTGCTAGTCTCTCTTCATATGATAGTTTTGAGAGTGTAGGTGCCAATTTTGTTATTTATCTTTGTATTCTTTCAAGTTTTTTTATACATTTTTTGTACTTGGTGACCATATCGTTGCTGCATATTCCAATCTTGGTCTTATCAGGGTGATTAGAATTTTCTTCACCATTTCTTCATCCAGGTATGTAAATGCAACTTTGATTGTTCTTATTAAATTATAGGTTTCTCCAAAAATCTTATTTATATGTTTCTCAGGTGACATATTATTCATAACAATGACTCCCAGGTCCTTTTCATTTTCTACCTTTCTTATTCCTTCTCCCAATTTATATGATCCTGTTATTCTGTTTTTACTTTTTCCAAATTCCATTATACTACACTTTGTATTGAACTCCATCTCCCACTTCCTACTCCATTCCTGTACTTTATTTAGATCTCTCTGTAGTGATTCACAATCTTCTTCCGTGTTCACTTTTTTCAATAGTTTTGCATCATCTGCAAAGAAGCTCATATAGCTTTCAATTCCTTCATCCATATCATTAATATATATAGCAAACATTATTGGGGCCAGAACTGTTCCTTGTGGAACACCGCTTATTACGTCATCCCATTTTGAGTGTTTGTCTCTTATCACTACTCTCATTTTTCTTTCTTGCACAATCAGCCCATCCATCTCTTTCTTGTATTATATCTATTAGCCATGAATAGAAACATATCAAATTGGTGACGCATGATCGTCCTTGTCTGAATCCAAATTGTCTTGGATTTAGCACGTTGTTTTCTTCTAAATATTTTACCCATCTATTTTTGACAATTCTTTCACAAATTTTTGCTATTGTACTTGTTAGAGAGACTGGCCTATAGTTGTTAGAGTCTTCTTTATTTCCCCCTTTATATATAGGTACTATATTTGCTTTTTTCCAATCATCTGGAACTTTTCCTTCTTTCAAGGAACTGTTTATTATGCTATGTATTTTGTCTGCCAGTTCATTCCTGCATTCTTTCAGAATCCAGTTTGCTATTTCATCTGGTCTATGCGATTTTCTGACATCAAGATTACTCAAGTGGTTCAATATTTCATTCTTTGTTACTTCTATTTCTTTCATAGGGGGGACTTTCTCTTTCCATTCAATCTCTTCAGGTTGTATGTTCTCCCTTGTAAACACAGATTTAAAATGTTTGTTCATAATTTCCGCCATTTCAATTTCCTCTGTGTATTCAACTCGTCCTTTTCTTAATTTCTCCAAATCTTGTTTGTTTTTCAGTTTGTTGTTTACAAATCTGTAGAATAGTTTTGGTTGATCTTTACATTTTTCTATGACATCTTTTTCATATTTTCTCTTTTCCTCTCTGCACGCTTGTACATATTCATTTCTATAACAAGTATATATTTTCCATTTCTCTGGTCTTCTGTTTTTCTTCCATTTGGCCCAGGCTTTGTCTCTTTTGTCTTTTATCTCCCTACAACTTTTATTGTACCAGTCCTTTACATATTCTTTTTCTTGTTTTTGTCTTGGGACATACTTTTCTACTCCTTTTTTATAGATTTTTGTCAAAATATTCCATTTCTCTTCTACTGTTATATCTTCTTTGTGTATTCTTTCCCAGTTTTCATTTTGGAAGAATTCTCTTATTTTATCAAAATTTGCTTTTTCATACATCAATCTTCCTTTTCTATATTGATCATTTCTTTTCATGTATTTTTTCTCATTTGGTTCTAGTTCTATCAGTATGTGGTCACTTTTGCTTATTGGTGTCTGGTATTCTATCTTTTCCACTATTTCAGGTTCTGATGTGATTATTAGGTCTAGTCTCGATGGGTCTTCTTCATTTCTATACCTAGTGTTCTCTTGGATCTATTGTGTCATTGTGTGGTCAGTAATCATCTCAAGTAGAACACTTCCCCATGAGTCTTCTCCACCCTTTACGGTCATCTCTTCCCAGCAGACTTCTTTGCAATTATAGTCGCCCATCATAACTATTCTTCCTCCATCTTCCATTATCTTGTTTAGTGTTATTCATGTGTCTTCTAACATGCTTTTATGTTCATTCTCTTCCCACGAGGCTGTTTTTGGGGGCACGTAGTTTATTACAAACTTTCTGCTCTTATCTCTATCTTCTACTTCTATCATGATCATCTCTACTCTATTGTTCCCATATGTGACATTCTTCACGCTTATATCCTTCTTAGTCAGGAACATAACTCCACCCCCTTGTTTTTTCTTTCTGTTTCTAATCCAATAATTATATGCATTGTGTCCTATGCTGTTGGGTGGTAGTGGACCTTTTAATTTTGTCTCAACAATTCCCATTATGTCTGGATCTTTTTCTTTCAGATATTTGTTCAGTTCATTCAGTCCTGTTATTAATCCATCTATATTTGTGTAGGATACTTTTAACTTTCTGTTATTTCCATTGTATTCTCTGTTTCTTTTGTGTTTCTCTCTGTTATTTTCCATTGCTTCAATTTCATATTCACTACTCTCCAGTAGAATTCTTGTTTTTCTGTCTCCATTCTGGCCTCGTTTTTTTTTTTTCTTAGCTTCATGTCTTTTCTTTATTTCCTCCTCTCTTTCCTCTTTATTCATTTCTCTTTTTATCCATACCTTTTTATATTGTTCACTTGTTGCTAGTTTCCCTGTTTTGGATAAGATATTCTCTGCCGTCGTTTGTGACCTGAATTTAATCTTAATTGGTCTGGTCTTGTCTGTATTATATTTCCCAAGCCTGAATTTCTCTTCGATTTGTTTCATTATTTCTGGCTCATCTTCCTGAACTAATTCTAGTAAATTTCTTACTTTTTCATTTTCCTCTATGATTCTTGTGGTTCTATCTGGGTTATGTTTCTCTTCCATTCCTAATATAATTATACATTTCTTTCTATCTGCTAAGTCTCTTACTATATTCTCCTTCTGTCTCATCACTTTAATAACTGAGTCTTCAGTTTGTTCTTTCATTTGCTGTTTGATTATGTCAGTAAATGCAACTTTACTGTTTTCTTGAATTTTTTTCCAACCCTCCTTGTTGTCCTTATTATTCTCCTTTAAGACTTTATTCTCTTCTTTTACTTCTTTTAACTGTTTTTTTAATTCTTCAATTTCCTTAGTTAAGTTTTTGTTCGCCTTCTCTAGTTCTTCCAATTTTTCAACCCTCTGCACAATGTTGTTAACGTGACCGAACCTAAGCTCCCAGTGCTCGATCATCTTATCGAGCTTCTCTTCTAGTCTTGTTAATCGGGGGGGGGGGTTGTGTCCCCCCCACCCTCTTTAAATCCCTGGAAAATATTCTCATCACCTTCTACTGTATTGCTCTTATCTATACTTCTGATCTTTACATTTTTGTTAGACATTTCGTCATCGCTAAATTGGTCCGGACCTCTTTTGTTTAGATTTCGTCTGCCTGCCTGTCCCTCCCCTTCTCCTTTTTCCTCACTTTCCCCTACACCACGAGCAATTTCCTCCCCACCCTGTATATACAATAGGTACTTCCTTTGCTTCGGGATCCACGAAATTTCACTTTTTCTTCAGAACGTCCTCTAAGCCGTCCGTTCGTTGAAGTGTGTGTGTGTGTGTGTGTGTGTGTGTGTGTGTGTGTGTGTGTGTGTGTGTGTGTGTGCTTAAGTGATGAAAATGCCAGTGTGCTTCTGTTTCTAAATAAGAATATGAACTAATTTGTATGAAAAAATAATTGAGGAAATAGATAAGAAACATATATATATATATATATATATATATATATATATATATATATATATATATATATACACACACACACATATATGGGTCTTCGTTTGGCGACATGCGGAATTTTTTTTATGCAACTTTCACAATTTATTGTTTCGTATGCTGATCACAGAAATAACATTAATTCTATTGAGAAATTAAAAAGAGTGCCGAAAAAACGGTTTTAATGATAAAAACTTACCGAGACCTTAGCGGTACATACTTGCTTAATGATAAAAGTTTAACCGGTAAAATTAGCGGGGCAATGGGCCTGTCACCACCGTCACTCAGTACCACCAAGCCGAGACGTGCTTACCGCTCTCTGAGTGTTATGGTATAGCTTATCGAGTTATCGGTTAACGAAGCTTTACCGGTAGCAGAATTTTTGTAGGTAAGCTATCATTAAGTTTGTTGCCGATAAAACCGCTAATTTCACCGGTAGCTGCCCACCACTAGTGTGCAGTGACGGAGTGTGTGTTGGTATGAGTATCATCTAGTGCATTGAGGAATTTGTATGTATGTTTCTTGTGTAAGTGCGTGAGGGGGGAAAGATTGACTGAAGATAAGTAGGCCATTTTCCAGGGATCGTTTCACCATCGCCGATGTTTCCATTTTCACTTTTATGATGGTCTTCGTGTTTGGAAGTTTGATGACGGAGTTCACTTGTACGGAATTCAATCTTTCGATTTCCGCCTTGATGTCTTCCGGGTCCTTATCATGAATATGGTCGTCAACTTGCTTAACTATCAGTGTCTTCTTAGCGTTAAGCTCAGGAGGGTCTGTTACATCGAGGCCTTCTTTGGAGAAAGCGATCTTGTTTGCTTTCTTCGTCAATTCCTCGATAGTGGAGTCGTCCGCTACGATGGTGTGAAGGGGTCCGTTCGTGAAGAGTTTCTGAATATGGATGTATAGGTTTGATAGAATTTTCCATATTGTAGTCCGTTTATTGGTTCCGGTCGAGGGCCAGTTTTCTCTTATTTTGATACGGACCATTGCGCCGAAGCGCGTTGGGCTTTTGAGTGTGTGTGTGTGTATGTTTCAGTAATGTGTGTGTGACAGAGTTGTGAAAAGTTAGAAAGAAAGAAAAAAAAAATTGTATAAGGGAGGGGGGGTCGCAGGGGTTCGGTCTATACTCACGCAATCTAATGGGCGGTTAACAGAAGAGAATAGAAATATATTAAATTGGTGACGCATGATCGTCCTTGTCTGAATCCAAATTGCCTTGGATTTAGCACATTTTTTTTTTTTCTAAATACCTTACCCATCTACTTTTGATAATTCTTTCACAAATTTTTGCCATTGTACTTGTTAGAGAGACTGGTCTATAGTTGGTAGGGTTTTCTTTATTTACCTCTTTATATGTAGGTACTATATTTGCTTTTTTCCAATCTTCTGGAACTTTTCCTTCTTTCAAAGACTGTTTATTAGGCTATGTATTTTGTCTGCCAGTTCATTCCTGCATTCTTTCAAAATCCAGTTTGCTATTTCATCTGGTCCATGTGATTTTCTGACATCAAGATTACTCAAGCGTTTCATTATTTCATTCCTTGATACTTCTATTTCTTCCATTGGGGGGACTTTCTCTTCCCATTCGATTTCTCCAGGTAGTATGTTCTCCCTTGTAAACACTGATTTAAAATGCTTGTTCATAAATTCTGCCATTTCTATTTCCTCTGTGTATTCAACTCCTCCTTGTCGTAATTTCTTTAATTCTTGTTTGTTTTTCAGTTTGTTTACAAATCTGTAAAATAGTTTTGGTTGATCTTTATATTTTTCAATGACATCTTTTTCATTTTTTCTCTTTTCCTCTGCACGTTTGTACATATTCATTTCTATAACTAGTATATATTTCCCATTTTTCAGGTCTTTTGTCTTTCTTCCGTTTTGTCCAAGCTTTGTCTCTTTTGTCTTTTAACTCCTCAAAACTTTTGTTGTACCAGCACTTTACATATTGTTTTTCTTGTTTTTGTCTTGGGACATACTTTTCCACTCCTTTTTTATAAATTTGTGTCAAAATATTCTATTTCTCTTCCACTGTTGTTTCTTCTTTGTATATTCTTTCCCAGTTTTCTTTTTGAAAGAATTCTCTTATTTTATCAAAGTTTGTTTTTTCATACATCAATCTTCCTTTTCTATATTGATCATTTCTTTTCATGTATTTTTTCTCATTTAGTTCCAGTTAAATCAATATGTGGTCACTTTTACTTATTGGTGTTTTATATTCAATCTTTTCCACTATTTTAGGTTCAGATGTGATTATTAGGTCTAGTCTCGATGGTTCTTCTTCATTTCTATACCTAGTGTTCTCTTGAATCCATTGTGTCATTGTATGGTCAATAATCCTCTCGAGTAGAACATTTCCCCATGAGTCTTCTTCACCCTTTACTGTCATCTCTTCCCAGCAGACTTCTTTGCAATTATAGTCGCCCATCATAACTATTCTTCCTCCATCTTCTATTATCTTATTTAATGTTATCCTTGTGTCTTCTAACATACTTTTATGTTCACTCTCTTCCCACGAGGCTGTTTTTGGAGGCACATAGTTTATTACAAACTTTCTGCTCTTCTTATCTCTGTCTTCCACTTCGATCATAATCATCTCTACTGTATTCTTTCCATATGTGACACACCTCACATTTATATCCTTCTTAGTCAGGAACATAACTCCACCCCTTTGTTTTGTCTCTCTGTTTCTAATCCAATAATTATATGCATCATGCCCTACACTGTTGGGTGGTAGTGGACCTTTTAATTTCGTTTCTACAATTCCCATTATGTCCGGCTCTTTTTCCTTCAGATAATCATTCAGTTCATTCAATCCTGTTATTAATCCATCTATATTTGTGTAAGACACTTTTAATTTTCTGCTACTCATATTGTATTTTCTGTTTCCCTTTTGTTTTTCTCTAGTATGTCCCATTTCCTTACTTTCATATTCACTACTCTCCAATAGAGTAGTTCTGTTCTCGTTTTTTCCCTAAGCTTCTTGTCTTTTCAATTTTTTCCTCCTCTCTTTCCTCTTTATTCGTTTCTCTTTTCATCCATACCTTTTTTTGCTAGTTTCCCTGTTTTTGCTAAGATATTCTCTGCTGTCGTTTGTGACCTGAATTTAATCTTAATTGGTCTGGACTTATCTGTACTATATTTTCCGAGTCTAAACTTCTCTTCAATTTGTTTTATGATTTCAGGTTCATCTTCCTGAACTAATTCTAGTAAACTGCTTACTTTTTCTTTTTCCTCTTTGATTCTTGTGGTTCTATTTAGATTCTACTTCTCTTCCATTCGTAATATAATTATACATTTCTTTTTATCAGCAAGGTCTCTTACTATATTATCCTTCTGTCTCGTCACTTTAATGACTGAGTCTTCAGTTTGTTCTTTCATTTGCTGTTTTATTATGTTAGTAAATGCAACTTTACTGTTCTTTTGGATTTTTTTCCAACCTTGTGCTTCTTTTGCTATGGACTCTTTATTCTCTTTATTATTATTCTTTAATTCCTCATTCTCATCTTTTACTTCTTTTAACTGTCTTTTTAATTCTTCTATTTCTTTAGTTAGGTCTTTGTTCACCTTCTCTAGTTTTTCCAATTTTTCAACTCTGCGTGATCCTCGTGAGTTCACCGAACCTATCCTCGCAATGTTTGACAATTTTTTCAAGTTTTTCTTCTAGGCTTGCTAATTGGGGAGGGTTGGCTCCCCCCTCCCACATTAAATCCTTGGAAATTGTTATCTTCACTTTCCATTGTGCTGCTCTTATCTATATTTCTAATCTTTACACTTTTGTTAGTCTAAATTTTCGCTAAATTATCTGGGCCGCGTTTGTTTATATGCCGTCTGCCTGCCTGGACCAAGTCCTGTCCTTACAAAGGATTACAAAGGCGGAGAATGCCGACAGGAGACCTTTTGATCCATATCTAGGTCGGATGCGAAAAAAAATCATAACAATAATAAAATGATAAATAGAAAATATAATAATGTAAATAACAAATAAAATACACAAATAAATGCATAGGTATAGTTATATAATAAACAGGTAAATAGTAAATAATAATAAATTGACATATAACTAACAATAAATGAAAATCAGACAGACAAATGATAACAAAACAAAAACAAATAATATAAAATAAATTATAATCATTACAGCATCTTACTTAGGTGTTTATCTAAATGATTCTTAAAGCTTCGAACTGAACTACATTGCACTACCTGTGCAGGAAGTTTATTCCATTCATTAACTACACGGTTGGCAAAGTTGTTTCTACCTACTTCTAAATTGAATCTATTTCCGGACAGTTTGAGACCATTGTTTCTTGTCTGATTCTCATTCAATGTGAAAATTTGGTCACTTTTGATGTTGTCAATTCCTTTTAAAATCTTAAAGACCTGTATCAAGTCACCTCTGAGTCTACGTTTTTTTTTTTTTTTTTTTAGAGAAAACAGATTCGTATGTTTTAGTCGATTTTCGTATGATTTATTTTTGATATTTGGAATCAGTTTTGTGGCTCGCCGTTGTACTTTTTCCAGTCTGTCAATGTCTTTAATGAGATTCGGTGACCATACGGAAACAGCATATTCCAAGTGTGGACGAACTAACGATTTATATAGTTTGTTAATGAGTGATGGACTTTTGAAATCAAAAGATCGCGCAATGAGTCCTAGAATCTTATTTGCTTTCTCAGAGGCTGAAATACACGGCTTGGATGATTAGAGATAAAAAGGTTGTTAGGAATCACATTGGTCCACTATTATCTGCTGACGGTGAACTTGAATATTCAAGATTACTCAAGTGTTTCATTATTTCATTCTTTGTTACTTCTATTTCTTTCATAGGGGGGACTTTCTCTTTCCATTCGATTTCTTCCGGTTGTATGTTCTCCCTTGTAAACACAGATTTAAAATGTTTGTTCATAATTTCCGCCATTTCAATTTCCTCTGTGTATTCAACTCCTCTTTGTCCTAATTTCTCCAAGTCTTGTTTGTTTTTCAGTTTGTTGTTTACAAATCTGTAGAATAGTTTTGGTTGATCTTTACATTTTTCTATGACATCTTTTTCATATTTTCTCTTTTCCTCTCTGCGCACTTGTACATATTAATTTCTATAACAAGTATATATTTTCCATTTTTCAGGTCTTTTGTCTTTCTTCAATTTGGTCCAAGCTTTATCTCTTTGGTCTTTATCTCCCTACAACTTTTGTTGTACCAGCACTTTACATATTCCTTTTCTTGTTTTAGTCTTGGGACATACTTTTCCACTCCTTTTTTTTTTTTTTTTTTTTTTTTCAAAATATTCCATTTCTCTTCCACTGTTGTTTCTTCTTTGTGTATTCTTTCCCGGTTTTCATTTTGAAAGAATTCTCTTATTTTATCAAAATTTGTTTGTTTTTTCATACATCATTCTTCCTTTTCTATATTGTTCATTTCTTTTCATGTATTTTTCTTCATTTAGTTCCAGTTCAATCAATATGTGGTCACTTTTACTTATTGGAGTTGTGTATTCAATCTTTTCCACAATTTTAGGTTCAGATGTGATTATTAGGTCTAGTCTCGATGGTTCTTCTTCATTTCTATACCTAGTGTTCTCTTGTATCCATTGTTTCATTGTGTGGTCAATAATAATCTCGAGTAGAACATTTCCCCATGAGTCGTCTCCACCCTTTACTGTCATCTCTTCCCAGCAGACTTCTTTGCAATTAAAGTCGCACATCATAACTATTCTTCCTCCATCTTCTATTATCTTATTTAATGTTATCCTTGTGTCTTCTAACATACTTTTATGTTCACTCTCTTCCCACGAGGCTGTTTTTGGAGGCACATAGTTTATTACAAACTTTCTGCTCTTCTTATCTCTGTCTTCCACTTCGATCATAATCATCTCTACTGTATTCTTTCCATATGTGACACACCTCACATTTATACCCTTCTTAGTCAGGAACATAACTCCACCCCCTTGTTTTGTCTCTCTGTTTCTAATCCAATAATTATATGCATTATGTCCTACACTGTTGGGTGGTAGTGGACCTTTTAATTTCGTTTCTACAATTCCCATTATGTCCGGCTCTTTTTCCTTCAGATAATCATTCAGCTCATTCAATCCTGTTATTAATCCATCTATATTTGTGTAAGACACTTTTAATTTTCTGCTACTTCCATTGTATTTTCCGTTTCCCTTTTGTTTTTTTCTCTAATATGTCCCATTTCCTTACTTTCATATTCACTACTCTCCAATATAATTTCTCTTTTTCTGACTATTCTGCTCTCAATTTTTTTCCCTTAGCTTCTTGTCCTTTCATTTTTTCCTCTTTATTCATTTCTCTTTTTATCCATACCTTTTTATATTGTTCACTGTTTGCTAGTTTCCTTGTTTTTGCTAAGATATCCTCTGCTGTTGCTTGTGATCTGAATTTAATCTTAATTGGTCTGGTCTTATCTGTACTATATTTTCCGAGTCTAAACACCTCTTCAATTTGTTTCATGATTTAAGGTTCATCTTCCTGAACTAATTCTAATAAACTGCTTACTTTTTCTTTTTCCTCTTTGATTCTTGTGGTTCTATTTAGGTTATACTTCTCTTCCATTCGTAATGTAATTATACATTTCTTTTTATCTGCTAAGTCTCTTACTATATTCTTCTGTCTCATCACTTTAATAACTGAGTCTTCAGTTTGTTCTTTCATTTGCTGTTGTATTATGTCAGTAAATGCAACTTTACTGTTTTCTTGGATTTTACTTCTTTTAGCCGTCTTTTTAATTCCTCTATTTCTTTAGTTAAGTTTTTGTTCACCTTCTCAAGTTCTTCCAATTTTTCAACTCTCTGCGCAATCTTTGCTATGTTACCGAACCTACACTCCCAATGTTCGGTCATTTTTTCAATTTTTTCCTCTAGTCTTGCTAATCGGGGGAGGTTGGTATCCTCTCCCACCCCCCTCATTAAATTCTTGGAAATTATTATCTTCACCTTCCATTGTGCTGTTCTTATCTATATTTCTAATCTGTACATTTTTGTTAATCCCTTCTCCAAAATCCTCAGTCCTCCGCTTGTTTACAAGACGCCTGGTCTCCTGGACCAATTTTTCCCCTTCCTCATTTCCTTCAGTAATCTCTCCACTTCTCTTTTTTTCACCTTTCCACTACACCACGAGCTTTTTCCTTCACTGTAAATACAATAAGGTACTTCCTTGACGTTGAGATCCACGTAAAATTTGATTTTTCTTGGGAACTCCAATCTTCGCCGTCCATCCAACGAATGTGTGTGTGTGTGTGTGTGTGTGTGTGTGTGTGTGTGTGTGTGTGTGTGTGTGTGTATTCAACTTGGTATTTCACCTTGGTCCTTGGATCACGTGTTGGACTCGTGATCGACAGCTATTTCCCTCCCGGAAGAGAGCTCAGAGCTCGTATGACCGATCTATGGGTAAATGCTATGACCTTTCACACACACACACACACCCAACTCCCCGCCCACGAGAGTCAGAGTAACGACCCGAAGCACAGCGATACCGAAATAATTTCGGCCCCGGGCAGGATTCGAACTGGGTACTGCGAGCACTATCGTACTTCCCAGTCCAGCGCTCTACCAACCGCGCCACCGAGTGTGTGTGTGTTTGTGTGTGTGTTTGTATGTATGTATGCATGCAACTGTCACAAAAATTATCGGTTTGATGTCGCTGCTATTAGCGAATTACTCTCATATATATATATATATATATATATATATATATATATATATATATTATATATATATATATATATATATATATATATATATATATATTATATATATATATATATATATATATATATATATATATATATATATATATATATATATATATATATATATATAACTGTGCCTAGAACTTCATCAGCTGGAAAGCACAGTGCAAAATTATGTTGTTGTTTTTCTACAAAGATAATGGAATTGGATTGTTCAGCTTTTGCTGACCCCTCCCCCATAAATTGTTTCTCAAAAACTAAACCGAAAATAGGTCAAATGAGCCTGAATTTTATATCCCTAGTATGAAGTAGAACAATATTTTCATAATTTTGAAACAGGAAAATAGGATGATTGATACAAAATACTGTGCACATAGTTGAAAATTTAATAGTTGAATGTAAATAAATAGCACAATCAGACGGTCCATGTAAAATGCAACTTATGAGTCCTTAAAAGGACTAGGCGTAAGTGTAAAGTAGCACACTTAAAAAACAGGATTGGTAATTATGGAAAATAACACATACTAGTAGGAAAAAAATCATATTGTGAGCACATCGGATGGTCCCAATCAATGTTTCCCCACGAAAGCTATCGACCAGTAGCAATCCAGCCAACACTTCTGGAGGTATAAGACGGGGGAATGCAGTTACTAAGGGTACTAAAGAAGGAACTGACTTCCTAAAATTGAATGATAAAGTATTAGCTGGAGTCAGACAGTTCAGTTTTAAGATGACATTGTCGCTGAAATCATAACTCTTTTTAATTTCACAGCAAGCCACAGACATAAAGTTCCGGCAGCGTTGGAAAAAATCCTGCAACTCAGATTTTCTTGCTGTTACACGGGAGTCTTGAAGTTACTGTAAAACTTTTACTTCTAGATATATTTCTGTGTCACTGAGATGCTTATCGTTTCTATTTGGATCTATCAAACAAAGTTCTGTTTTCATTACATATTCTCTCTCCATGAGTGAAAGTAGAGTATCTTTAAAAATAACACTTACTTTTTCATGGAGCACTGTTATCACTGATTTGTCTGACTGAAAGTACTTATTAAAAGTAGTGAACTTTGGCAAAATCCAATCTAGGAGGTAGTGGTACAACTTAATGAAAGGGTCATGTTAGACTTGAAAATTAGCTCAGCAGCAACTAGCATCTCAGATAACCACATGTCTCAGAAAAACAACCGAAGAGCTTCCCATTGTTCCAAGATCCTCTGAACAACAGCAACCAATGACAACCACCTCGTCTGTGATGGGTGTAGCATCTTGTGGGGCTTCAAGTGAAGGAAAGACTGAAATTGTACAAACTCACTCTGGCGCTTGCTACTACACTTAAAGAAATTGTACACCTCTCTTGCTAAATCCTCACACCTTCTAGGTAAAGCCTTACAAGCCTCGCTAGCATAGCGGTGAGCAGAATGGTAAACATATTTGATTACAAAAAGACCAGGGGATTCATTACGGAAGCGACTTGCAACTGAATTGTGAGCTCCCATCATTACACTACACCCATCAGCCCCAAAACATATCATTTGTGTAACTGTGATTTCATGTTTCTCTCTTTTTTTTTTTCTTTTTTTTTTATTATTCCCTCACAGAGATAACTAGCAGTGGGTCCTTTTCCAACATTTTCAGGGTTGGGTGTATTGTAAACTTCACACAGCTCCCAAAATTTACTTTCAACACAGTATCATGATCAAAGAATCTTACTGCAACACAATATTTTTTATGGAACCAACGTCAGTAGACTCGTCCGTAAGAACGCTAAATTTTGTTTCTCTTAGTTTGTGAGCAAGTTGTTCTTTGTAGGACTTCCCTATGACAGTTACAACTGCAGTTGTTTTTGTTCTTTTTATAGCAAATTCCTGTGCTATCATGGAGTCATTGATAATATCTCTCAAGACCTCTGACAAGTGATCCATTACCTTAAAAGGCAGATTATGTGCACTAGAACACTTGCCAGCTTTATTTCTGCCCAAGCCACAGGATCTTTTGTGGCTTGTTTTTTCTTAAAGAAGGTACTTGCTTGTCCGTTGTACCCTTCAAATATGAACAGTGTTTTTTGCCTTTTGTATGACTTTTTAGCACTGTTAGCTCTGCAGTCATGGTAACGTTACAAATTTTACACCCAGCTTTATACTGGTCAGGTGTTTCCTGTAGCCACCGCTTGAAAGCAGGGTCTGTTTCCCATCCCATCCCTTCCTATATCGTTGCTGACGACGAGACTGAGTCTTAAGTAGATGCCTCATCCTGTCTAGAATAGCCAGCAGGTGCCTGCGTAGAGTATTAAACAGATATGACATATTTAACTACTCACGGTAGGCTCATCAAGCTGTCCGTCCGTTAGACCTATGTTCGCTTAGGCCCATCTTAGTTTTATTCCGTAGGATTTATTTTGATACCGGTACAGGGCCTAAAAAACTTTGTAGTGATGTCCAAACAGGCATACTGTACTTTAATGGGTGCTTGTCTGTCCAAACCAGAGCATAAATATTTCTTTTCTTTGCGATAACAGATAAATTTCTTTTCTTTGTAATAAAAGTTGTTTCATCCCCGTTTGAAGTGTAAGCTATTCATTTTAATTTCTAAGTTAATTTGTTAACCTTATCTATCGCCAAATCGTGTCATTAGGCAAATTCTTCTATCTCACACAAAGTTACTTCATAAACCTGCACACATCGTGTTCTTTATCATATTCGGATTTCAAATGCGAATAAAACAGTGTAGCGAAACGACCGAACAATGTAGCTAAAAGACCGAAAAATTGTAGCGAAACGACCGCGTATCTGGTCGTTTCGCTACATAGCCAGTTCGCTACCAACAATTTCGCTACATTCTTCGGTCGTTTCGCTACATGGCTAGTTCGCTACATTCTTCGGTCGTTTCGCTACATTTTTTCGGTCGTTTCGCTACATTATTCGCTTGTTTCGCTCCATTTCGCTACACTTTTTTCGCATTTGAGATACGAATATAAAAAATACGATGTGTGCAGGTTCATAGAATACCTGTAACCGCCGTTTCCCAGTAATTATGAGTGCAATGTCATCTGCATAAGAGATAACCTTGCACCCATTGGGTAGAGGTAGTTCCAGAATGTTGGAGACTAACACATTGAACAGAGTGGGACTGAGGACCCTCCCCTGTGGAGTGCCATTCTCCAGCATTCTGGCCTCTGATATGTGACCCTGAAATCTTACTTTCGCAGACCGGTGACTGAGATAGTCAGCAATCCAAGAAAGCAGCTTGCCTTTTACACCCTTGCGAGCAAGGGTGTCCAATATCACAAGTGGACTGGCCAGCTCAAACGCTTTTTCCATATCTAAAAAGACCACGATGGACAGTGTGCCACTGACAGCATTGAAGAGTGTTGCTATACTGTTTGCTGTGCCAGTGCCCTTGCAGTAAGCATGTATATGCTCATGCATTGGGCCCAGTTTCCACAGCAGCCTGTTTAGCACCATCCTCTCCGCTGTCTTCCCCATGCAGCTTGTCAGGCTGATGGGGCGATAAGCACCAGGTTCTTTTGGCTTTGGAATTGGCGTTATGATTGCCGTCTTCCAGGCTGTTGGTAGCTTGCCGGTCCTCCAAGACTAGTTTATCACCCTTAGAAGTGCCTCGTCACCCGCTGGCCCAAGATGGGTCAGCATGGAATAGGTGACGAGGTCCTCTCCAGGTGCCATGTCTGAGCTGGTCTTGTGTGTGACCCGTAGCTCCTGAAGCGTAAAGCTAGCGTCAGTATCATCCGACCGACTCATCATGTCCTCAACACTATGGCGCCTCACTCCTTGGAGCCGCGACGCATCCCGACCTAAGCTTTTATATGACCCATAATGGGCAAGCATAGTCAGCAAGAGCATCTCCACCGGAAATGAACGGACCAATCAGGACCCAGGACAGTTCGCCTGGGTCCACACCTGCCTCCTTTATAAGGAGGGGGCCCAAGCCGAAGCAGCAGTTCACTCCAGGACACGACATCTTCAAGCAGCTCTTCCCTTCAAGCAGCTCTCCTCCACAAGAAGCTCTCCTCCACAAGCAGTACTCCTCTCCAAGCAACAGTCATCTCCAAGCTTTAAGTTCTCTGCTCTCAAGCTCAACACCAGTTCGCTACATTCTTCGGTCGTTTCGCTACACTGTTTTCTTCGCATTTGAGATACAAATATGATAAAAAAAAATACAATGTGTGCAGGTTTATAAAGGGTTACAGGTCGTTTCGCTACATTGCCAGTTCGCTACCAACCATTTCGCTACATTCTTCGGTCGTTGCATTTTTTTTTTTTATCATATTCGTATCTCAAATGCGAAAAAAAACAATGTAGCGAAACGAACGATGAATGTAGCGAAACGACCGAAGAAATGTAACGAAACGACCAAGCAATGTCGCGAAATGGTTGGTAGCGAGCTGGCCATGTAGCGAAATGACCAGATACCGATAGACCTATATTGTGCTTAGGCAGGTTTAATGGGATCTTTCGCAGTCAGGATAGCAGATTCCTATTAGCGCTAGACTTTTCAAGTGTCTCGGATTTCACGTGGCAAAGGGGTGACTTAGCTAACTTGGAAACCGATATTTAAAAAAAATACCGGTACGACATAAATTTTTGTATAAGTGTATTTAAAATTAAAAACATGACTCTTAATTATATAATTTTTACTTACTGGTGTGTGATAAGGCTTTGTTAATTTAATTATAAGATAAAACTAGAAATAGGTAATTATTTTTACTGAAGTATGAGCAGTAAAAATAAGAGAATGTTGATTTCGGTTTGTGCATTTTATCTGAGTGTTGAAAAATAATGGATATCACTGTCACGTCCTGTATATGAAGATAATCAGTGAGATAAAAGATAACAATGGTGGCGGACGTACGAGTATACTGAAGTGAACGACGTTTGTGTAAACAATAGCCTCTTAGATCTGCTGGGAGCTATTTTCAAACAAATATGACTAATTTTACGTGTGCCGTGGCAGACTGCACGTCAGATTCAAGAAGCCGAGGGTTAGTAATCGTACCGGAAAAATTAAGTCTTCGATGTAAAATTATATTTTCTATACATTACATGAATTAGCCTATTGCTTAGTGCATTCAAATGAAAATATATATCAGTATACGTCCATTGAAGTCGGTAGAAAATGACAAATTGCTTGGCTTGATACAATTATAGGCTGTTTTACAAATATCTGTAATTATAGAGGCTCAAACAATGCTATATGCCGTTTGCAATCATGGAATTAATTGACTTAAATTTCAGACACAATAATGTACAACGATACACCTCTGTAAGCTTATAAAACTTGCCCAAAAAAGTATTTATTTTCCGGCAAGAATTAAAAAATCTGGCGGTGTCTGGTATCAAATCGCTCACTGAGAAAGGTCCCATTCACGGTTGCCAGATTGGGCTACAAGTCGCAAATTGGGCTACTTTTGAAAGCTCGGCGCGACTTGAATTTGAGTTTTGCGACTTGCGACATTTTGGGCTACTGTTACAAAGGATTACAAAGGCAAAGCATGCCGACAGGAGACCTTTTGATCCATATCTAGGTCGGATGCAAAAAAAAAAAAAAAAAAAAAAAAAAAGAAATCATAATAATAAATTAAAACTATAACAATGTAAATAACAATTAGAATACATGAATAAATGCATTGGTATAGTTGAATAACAAACAAACAGGTAAATAGTAAATGATAATAAATTGACATATAACTAATAATAAATGAAAATCAGACAGACAAATTATAACAAAACAAAAACAAATAATATAACATAAATTATAATCATTACAGCATCTTACTTAGGTATTTATCTAAATGATTCTTAAAGCTTCGAACTGAACTACATTGCACTACCTGTGCAGGAAGTTTATTCCATTCATTAACTACACGGTTGGCAAAGTTGTTTCTACCTACTTCCAAATTGAATCTATTTCCGGACAGTTTGAGACCATTGTTTCTTGTCTGATTCTCATTCAATGTGAAAATTTGGTCACTTTTGATGTTGTCAATTCCCTTTAAAATCTTAAAGACCTGTATCAAGTCACCTCTGAGTCTACGCTTTTTTAGGGAAAACAGATTCATGTGCTTAAGTCGATTTTCGTATGATTTATTTTTGATATTTGGAATCAGTTTTGTGGCTCGCCGTTGTACTTTTTCCAGTCTGTCAATGTCTTTAATGAGATTCGGTGACCATACGGAAACAGCATATTCCAAATGTGGACGAACTAACGATTTATATAGCTTGTTAATGAGTGATGGACTTTTGAAATCAAAAGATCGCGCAATCAATCCCAGAATCTTATTTGCTTTCTCAGAGGCTGAAATACACTGCTTGGATGATTTGAGGTCGTTACTGATAATTACGCCGAGATCTTTTTCACTATCCACTTTTGTTAACGAATTTCCAAATAACTTGTAATCGTACTTGCTGTTATTTTTATCTATGTGCATTACCTTGCATTTACTTGTGTTAAATTTCATTAGCCACTTTTCAGACCATTGCTGTAATTGATCTAAATCTTCTTGAATATCTAATTGGTTTGAGTGATCATTTGCCACTCCGCACAGTTTTGTATCATCAGCAAATTTGGAAACAGTAGATTTTAGTCCATGGTCTATATCATTTATATATACTATGAATAGAAGTGGCCCAAGAACGGAACCCTGAGGAACTCCACTTGCAACACTTTTCCATCCAGAAGTTTTTCCATTTAAAACAACTCTCTGTTTTCGACCTTTCAACCAATTACTAGTCCAACCTAATAGGCTACCACTTATTCCATGCAAAGCTAATTTAGTAAGTAGTCTTTCGTGTGGGACGGTATCAAAAGCTTTTGCAAAGTCTAGATATATTAAATCTATATTGTTTCTTTTGTCATAATTCGAGACAACTGTGTTGTAGAATTCGAGTAAGTTAGTCACGCAAGAACGTTTCCGTCTGAAACCATGTTGGCTATCATTTATCAAACGGTTACTTTCTAAATGATATTCGATAGCATCTCTGATGATAGTTTCCATTATTTTTCCTACGATCGAAGTCAAACTAATAGGCCTATAGCTATTTGGTTTCTTTTTGTCACCTTTTTTGAATATGGGAGTAACGTTAGCTAGCTTCCATTCTCTTGGGACATCTCCGGATATGATGGATTTCTTGAAAATAATTTCTAATGGAACAACAATCTCATTTTTCATTTCCTTTAAGATTCTTGGATGCCAACCGTCAGGCCCTGGTGTTTTATTAACTTTGAGTTTGTCTATACACCTTTTAATTTTTTCTTTTGTTATATTTATCGTAGTGAGTAAGTTTACCCCAGACTTTTCACAGGTTTCAGTTTGGAATTCACTTTGAGGTGTTTCGTTTACGAATACCGAGCTAAAATAATTGTTTAAGAGATTACACATTCCTTCATTTGAATATTCAAGTTGACCGTCAGCAGATAATAGTGGACCAATGTGATTCCTAACAACCTTTTTTGTCGTTTTCTTTTTCTTATTGTCTTTTTTAAATCTCTCTGTATTGATACATAACTTTCATAGTCATTAGATGCACCCGAGCACTTATATTTCTTATAAGCCTGTCTCTTTTTAGCAATACTTTTTTCAGTTTCTTTGTCGAGCCACTTTGGGCGAGCCTGATTTGGGGGACGTCTGTCCTTAAAAGGAATGTAAGTTTGAATCATCTTAGTGAGCGTATTTTGAAATATTTCCCACATCTGATCTACAGGCCTTTCGTTTAATTTTTCCTCCCAATCTGTAAGCTGAAGCTCCTGACGTAGTTCTATGAACAGAGCTTTACTGAAATCGGGTATTTTAGAAGCACAAGTATCTATTCTAAAATTGTTTAGGAGTTTGAATCTGACTAAGTTGTGATCGCTATTTGCAACAGATTCACCGACTTCTACATCAGTTGTCATGCTTTCGCGGCTAGTTGGACTACTTTTGGGCTACTAATGAGAAGACTGGTAGTTATTATTTCTGCATTAATGAAGACTAATAGAGTAGTGATTATTTCTGCATTCAGGAAGTAATTTTGGCATAATTTGGCATATTTCTGGCGACAGCTGGCATTTTTTTCTTTGTAAAACCAACCAGGCAACCCTAGTCCGATATGAGACTGCTATGTAGGATGAAAATTAACAGGAACGTATTCAACGTGCTAGATCGTCCTGCTCGCTTTTCGACCCGCAGACGCACAGTACGAAATGTACGTATTCGAATATGAAAATTAACAGGAACGTATTCAACGTGCTAGATCGTCCCGCTCGCATCTCGGCCCGCAGAGGTTCAGTACGTATGTACGTATTCGATTAGTCAGTAGTGCTGGGCAAATACCGCTAATTTCAATACCGGAATTACCGGTAAACAACAATGCCATTACCGGTAATTTACCGGTAAAAGACTCGTGAGGTAGTAGTGACGTCCCAAGTTCGAGTCGCCTTTATGACTTAAATCTAAACAAATTTCATCCTACTATGGTGTGTAGTCACAAGTTTTGTAACGTCGTAACTATAAAAATCCTGCGCTCCGAGTCGTTACTCCAACTCTCGTGGGCGGGGAGTAGGGAGGGGGTGCGTGTAAGGTCACAGCATTACCTCCTCTCCCTCAGTGCATATTAGGCCTACGCACCAATCCCCCCCTCCCCCTCTCACACCCCACTTCCGTCTCTATGTAAGTGCAATTTCATACAAAGAATATATTTTTCACATAGAAACAAATTCATTTCCAAAATCACCCATTTTTCATTTAGTCAGGACAAAGTTTTTTTGTACAATTGAGGTTTTAAAGGTTTTGTGCGAGATGAATTGACATACGTAGGTCATTTTCATAATTTTTTTTTACCAAGTTCCTCTTATATTAGGCTCAGGAACACAATCTCAACCCTTTGAATTTCTGTCAAAGTTTTTTTCAATTGTTCATAGTTGCCATTTTTTATATTGGAATAACGTTAATTTTGTATTAGCAGGACTCTACGATCCCTATATTTATATTATAGTACCTTTAAATGGACAAAAAACACACGCATATGTTTTATCTTAATTTTTTATTCTGTGCATCCATTTGGATACATGCCCACCGGAACATAGGCTGACTAATCGAATACGTACATTTTGCACTGAACCTCTGCGGGCCGAGATGCGAACAAAACGATCTAGCACGACTGTTAATTTTCATATTCGAATACGTATATTTCGTACTGTGCATCTGTGGGCCGAGAAGGGAGCAGGACGATCTAGCACGTTGAATACGTTCCTGTTAATTTTCATCCTACGTAGGGCCGTCAGTACTGTCACTCAGTACCACCAAGCCGAAACGTGCTTACCGCTCTCGGAGTATTATGGGATAGCTTATCGGTTAACGGAGCCTAAACGGTAGCAGATTTTTTGCTGGTAAGCTACCGTCAAGGTTGTTACCGATAAAACCCGTAACTACCGGTAGCTGCCCACCACTACCGTCACTCAGTACCACCAAGCCGAGACGTGCTTACCGCTCCACGAGTGTTTGGTATAGCTTATCGGTTAACGGAACCTTAACGGTAGCAGAATTATTGCCGGTAAGCTACCGTCAAGGCTGTTACCGATAAAACCGGTAACTTTACCGGTAGCTGCCCACCACTATTAGTCAGCCTATGTGACGATCGATTGAGGATCATAGTGTTGTGAGCTCCACAGATCTAGAAATGAAGAGGTGGTCAAACTACTCAAAAACGTTTCAGTCTGCCTGGTTAAAGGATCCCCTGTTTGAAAAATGGTTAGAGGAAGTGAAAGAGGATGGAAATAAGGCACGTTGTAAAGTTTGTAGAACGGACATGAGAGCTCACAGAACGGATTTTAAAAAAACACATTGAGTCGTTAAAACAAACGAAATGTATCGAAAGTAAGTGACAAGCAAATGAGCATCAAGTCTGTATCAAGAAGGAAGATAAACTTAGTAAATTTGAAATTCGTCTCTCTGTATATGTAGCATGTCATTCTTCTGTTCAGTCAATTGATGATATATATATATATTACAGACAGGAACCCACAGTCGGAGAAAGAATAAACTTCGAATAAAGAAAAATCCTATATTTCGGCTATCAACTGTAGCCCTCTTCAGGAAAGTACCTGAAGAGGGCTACAGTTGATAGCCGAAATATAGGATTTTTCTTAATTCGAAGTTTATTCTTTCTCCGACTGTGGGTTCCTGTGTGTAATTTACAAATGTGCTACTACATTTCTGTTTAGAAATATATATATATATATATATATATATATATCTATATATATATATATATATATACATACACGTATTATAGACACACACACACACATACACACACACACACACACTTTCAACGAACGGACGGCTTGAAGAACGTTCTGAAGAAAAGTGCCGATTGTGGATCCCAACGCAAAGAGAAGTACCTTTTTGTATTTGCAGGGTGGGGGGAAATTGCTCGTGGGGCAGTAGGTAAGTAGGAAAAGAGGAGAAGGGGAGGGATTGCTGGGGAAATGGAAGGAAATGAGGATGTGGAGGACTTGGCCCAGGCAGACGGGCGTAAGGTCAACATGAAACGACCACCGGACCAGCTCAGTGATGACGAAATGGCAAATAAAAATGTAAAGATTAGAAGTATAGAGAGGAGCAATATAGTAGAAAGTGACGAGAATATGTTCCAGGGATTTAAAGAGGGTGGGGGGGACACAACCCCCCCCCGACTGATAAGACTAGAGGAGAGAGTTGATAAGGTGATCGAGGACTTGGAACGTAAGTTAGGTAATGTAGACTCCATTTTCCAGAGAATTGAAAGGTTGGAACAACTAGAGAAGGCTAACAGAAACTTAACTGAAGAAGTAGAGGACCTAAAAAGACAGTTAGGAAATGTAAAGGAGGAGAATGAGAAATTGAAGAAGAATAGTAATGAAAACAGAGAGAAAATAGCTACAGAAGCTAAAAATTGGAGAATAACTCAAGAAGGGAATAAGGTTTCATTCACTGACATAGTCAAACAGCAATTGAAAGAACATAATGAAGACTCAGTTATTAAAGTGATGAGACAGAAGGAGAATATAGTAAGAGAATTAGCTGACAAAAAGAAATGTATAATTATATTAGGAATGGAAGAGAAACATAACCCAGATAGAACCGCAAGAATCAAGGAGGAAAATGAAAGAGTAAGCAGTTTATTAAAATTAGTCCAGGAAGATGAACCAGAAATTATAAAGGAAATTGAGGAAAAATTCAGACTCGGAAAATATAGTACAGATAAGACCAGACCAATTAAGATTAAATTCAGGTCACAAACAACGGCAGAGAAAATTCTATCCAAGACAGGGAAACTAGCAACAAATGATCAATATAAAAAGGTATGGATAAAAAGAGAAATGAATAAGGAGGAAAGAGAGGCAGAAAAGCAGAAAAGAATTGAAGCTAAGGCAAAAAACGAGGAAAGAACGGAGTCAGAGAAAGAGAGATTCTATTGGAGAGTAGTGAACATGAAAATAAAGCAGTTCGACATACTAAAGAAAAACATAAGGGAAACAGAGAACACAATGGAAGTGGCAGAAAACTAAGAGTGTCTTACACAAATATAGATGGATTGATAACAGGATTGAATGAACTGAATGATTATTTGAAAGAAAAAGAACCGGACATAATGGGAATTGTAGAAACAAAATTAAAAGGCCCACTACCACCCAACAGTGTAGGACATGATACATACAATTATTGGATTAGAAACAGAGAGAAAAAACAAGGGGGTGGAGTTATGTTCCTGACTAAGAAGGATATAAACGTGAAAGGTGTCATATATGGAAAGAATACAGTAGAGATGATTATGATAGAAGTGGAAGACCGAGATAAGAAGAGCAGAAAATTTGTGATCAATTATGTGCCTCCGAAAACAGCCTCATGGGAGGAGAGTGAACATAAAAGTATGTTAGAGGACACAAAGATAGCATTAACTAAAATAATGGAAGACGGAGGAAGAATAGTTATGATGGGCGACTTTAATTGCAAAGAAATCTGCTGGGAAGAAATGACAGTAAAGAGTGGTGATGACTCATGGGGAAATGCTCTACTTGAGATGATTACTGACCATTCAATGACACAATGGATACAAGAGAACACTAGGTATAGAAATGAAGAAGAACCATCGAGGCTAGTCTTAATAATTACATCTGAACCTAGAATAGTGGACAAGATTGAATATAAAACACCAATAGGTAAAAGTGACCACATATTGATTGAACTGGAACTTAATGAAGAAAAATATATGAAAAGAAATGAACAATATAGAAAAGGAAGAATGATGTATGAAAAAACAAACTTTGATAAAATAAGAGAATTCTTCCAACAAGAAAACTGGGAAGAAATATACAAAGAAGAAACATCAGTGGAAGAGAAATGGAATATTTTGACAAAAATTGACAAAAAAGGAGTGGAAAAGTATGTCCCAAGACAAAAACAAGAAAAAGAATATGTAAAATGCTGGTACAACAAAAGTTGTAGGGAGTTAAAGGACAAAAGAGACAAAGCCTGGAACAGATGGAAAAAAGACAGAAGACCTGAAAAATGGAAAATATATACTGGTTATAGAAATGAATATGTACAAAAGTGCAGAGAGGAAAAAAGAAAATATGAAAAAGATGTTATAGAAAAGTGTAAAGATCAACCAAAACTATTCTACAGATTTGTAAACAATAAACTGAAAAACAAACAAGACTTAGAGAAATTAAGACAAGGAGGAGTTGAATACACTGAGGAAATGGAAATGGCAGAAATTATGAACAAACATTTTAAATCAGTGTTTACAAGGGAAAATATACAACCTGAAGAGATTGAGTGGAAGGAAAAAGTCCCCCCTATGGAAGAAATAGAAGTAACAAAGAATGAAATATTGACACACTTGGGTAATTTTGATGTCAGAAAATCGCATGGGCCAGATGAAATAGCAAACTGGATTCTGAAAGAATGCAGGAATGAACTGGCAGACAAAATACATAGCATAATAAGCAGTTCCTTAAAAGAAGGAAAAGTTCCAGAAGATTGGAAAAAAGCAAATATAGTACCTATATATAAAGGAGGAAATAAAGAAGAACCTACCAACTATAGACCAGTCTCTCTAACAAGTACAATAGCAAAAATATGTGAAAGAACTATCAAAAGTAGATGGGTAAAATACTTGGAAAAAAACAACGTACTAAATCCAAGGCAATTTGGATTCAGACAAGGACGATCATGCGTCACCAATTTAATATGTTTCTATTCAAGGCTAATAGATATAATACAAGAAAGAGATGGATGGGCTGATTGTGCATTTCTAGACCTAAAAAAAGCTTTTGACAAAGTACCACATAAGAAGTTGCTTAAGAAATTAGAATATGAAGGAGGAATACAAGGTAAATTGCTAAATTGGATGGAAGACTTTTTGCAAGAAAGAAAAATGAGAGTAGTGATAAGAGATCAGCACTCAAAATGGAATGAAGTAATAAGCGGTGTCCCGCAGGGAACAGTTCTGGCCCCAATAATGTTTGCTATATATATTAATGATATGGATGAAGGAATTGAAAGCTATATGAGCTTCTTTGCAGATGATGCAAAATTACTGAAAAGAGTGAAAACTGAAGAAGATTGTGAATCACTACAGAGAGATCTAAATAAAGTACAAGAATGGAGTAGGAAGTGGGAGATGGAGTTCAATACAAAAAAGTGTAGTATAATGGAATTTGGAAAAAGCAAAAACAGAATAACAGGATCATATAATTTGGGAGAAGAAGGAATAAAAAAAGTAGAAAATGAGAAGGACCTGGGAGTCATTGTTATGAATAATATGTCACCTGAGAAACATATAAATAAGATTTTTGGAGAAACTTATAATTTAATAAGAACAATCAAAGTGGCATTTACATACCTGGATGAAGAAATGGTGAGGAAAATCCTAATCACCCTGATAAGACCAAGATTGGAATATGCAGCAACGATATGGTCACCAAGTACAAAAAAAATGTATAAAAAAACTTGAAAGAATACAAAGAGCAATTACAAAATTGGCACCAACACTCTCAAAACTATCATATGAAGAGAGACTACAAAAACTTAAACTACAGACACTAGAGCAAAGAAGAGAGGAGATTTGATAGCTATTTACAGAATCATGAAAGGCATAGAAATTACTGATAGAGAGAATCTGATAAAATGGGATGACAGAAATACAAGAGGACACGGAAAGAAAATAAAAAAAGACAGCTATAGAAGAGATTTTAAAAAGAACAGCTTTCCTCACAGAGCAATAGACAGTTGGAACAAGTTAGATGAGAAAGTGGTGTGTGCAAAAACAATACATGAATTTAAAAATAGTTTAGATAAAATGAGATATGAAGACGGGACCCCACGAGCATAGCTCCCCTTCCCGTAAAATACAACTAGGTAAATACAACTAGGTAAATACAAACAAACAAACAGTTGGAACAAGTTAGATGAGAAAGTAGTGTGTGCAAAAACAATACATGAATTTAAAAATAGTTTAGATATAATGAGATATGAAGACGGGACACCACGAGCATAGCTCCCCTTCCCGTAAAATACAGCTAGGTAAATACACATACACACACAGACACTATGAAAGAAATACAAGAAGACACGGAAAGAAAATCAAGAAAGACAGCTATAGAAGAGATCTGAAAAGGAATAGCTTTCCTCACAGAGTAATAGACATTTGGAACAAGTTAGATGAGAATGTGGTGTGTGCAAAAACAATACATGAATTTAAAAATAGTTTAGATAAAATGAGATATAAAGACGGGACAACACGAGCATAGCTCCCCTTCCCGTAAAATACAACTAGGTAAATACACACACACACACACACTTTTGTCGGATGGACGGCGAGGATTAGAGTTCTGAAGAAAAAGTGAAATATTCGTGGACCTCAACGCAAAGGAAGTACCTATTGTATTTACAGGGAAGGGGATAACACGTGGGAAAGTGAGGAAAAAGGAGAAGGGGAGGGATTACTGAGGGAAATGGAAGGAAATGAGGAAGGGGAGGACTTGGCCCAAGAGGCCAGACGTCTTGTAAGCAAACGAAGGACCGATGATTCTGGTGATGGGATTAACAAAAATGTAAAGATTAGAAATATAGATAAGAGCAGCACAATGGAAGGTGAGGATAATAAATTCCAGGGATTTAATGAGGGTGGGGGAGGTGATACCAACCTCCCCCGATTGACAAGACTAGAGGAGAAACTTGATAAGATGATCGAACATTGGGAAGACAGGTTCGGTAACGTAACCAACATTGCGCAGAGAGTTGAAAGATTGGAAGAACTAGAGAAGGCGAACAAAAATTTAACTAATGAAATAGAAGAATTAAAAAGACAGTTAAAAGAAGTAAAAGGGGAGAATCAAGAATTAAAAAGGAACAATAAGGACAATAAAGAGGCCATAACAAAAGAAGCACAGGGTTGGAGAAAAATCCAGGAAAACAGTAAAGTTGCATTTACTGATATAATTAAACAGCAAATGAAAGAACAAACTGAAGACTCAATTATCAAAGTGATGAGACAGAAGGAGAATATAGTAAGAGACTTAGCAGATAAAAAGAAATGTATAATTATATTAGGAATGGAAGAGAAACATAACCTAGATAGAACTTCAAGAATCAGTGGGGAAAAAGAAAAAGTAAGCAGTTTACTAGAATTAGTTCAGGAAGATGAACCTGAAATAATGAAACAAATCAAAGAGATGTTTAAGCTCGGAAAATATAGTACAGATAAGACCAGACCAATTAAGATTAAATTCAGATCACAAACAATAGCAGAGAATATCTTACCAAAAACAGGGAAGCTAGCAGCAAGTGAAATATAAAAAGGTATGGATAAAAAGAGAAATGAATAAAGAGGAAAGAGAGGAAGAAAAAATGAAAAGGAAAGAAGCTAAAGAAAAAAACGAGACCAGAACGGAGTCAGAAAAAGAAGAATTCTACTGGAGAGTAGTGAATATGAAATTGAGGAAATGGACCATAACAGAGGAAAAAAACAAACAAAAAACAAACAAACAGAGAATACAATGGAAATAACAGAAAGTTAAGAGTGTCCTACACAAATATAGATGGATTAATAACAGGACTGAATGAACTGAACGAGTATCTGAAGGAAAAAGTACCGGACATAATGGGAATTGTAGAGACAAAATTAAAAGGTCCACTACCACCCAACAGCATAGGACACAATGCATATAATTATTGGATTAGAAACAGAGAGATAAAACAAGGGGGTGGAGTTATGTTCCTGACTAAGAAGGATATAAACGTGAAGAGTGTCACATTTGGAAAGAATAGAGTAGATACGATTATGATAGTAGAAGACAGAGATAAGAAGAGCAGAAATTTTGTAATAAACTACGTGCCCCCAAAAACAGCCTCGTGGGAAGAGAGTGAACGTAAAAGTATGTTAGAAGACACAATAATAACATTAAACAAGATAATGGAAGATGGAGGAAGAATAGTTATGATGGGCGACTTTAATTGCAAAGAAATATGCTGGGAAGAGATGACCGTAAAGGATGGAAAAGACTCATGGGGAAATGTTTTACTTGAGATGATTATTGACCACACAATGACACAATGGATTCAAGAGAACACTAGGTATAGAAATGAAGAAGAACCATCGAGACTAGACCTAATAATCACATCAGAACCTGAAATAGTGGAAAAGATAGAATACCAGGCACCAATAAGTAAAAGTGACCACATATTGATAGAACTAGAACTAAATGAGAAAAAATACATGAAAAGAAATGAACAATATAGGAAAGGAAGATTGATGTATGAAAAAACAAACTTTGATCAAATAAGAGAATTCTTTCAAAATGAAAACTGGGAAAGAATACACAAAGAAGATACAACAGTAGAAGAGAAATGGAATATTTTGACAACAATTTATAAAAAAAAAATGAGTGGAAAAGTATGTCCCATGACAAAAACAAGAAAAAGAATATGTAAAGTACTGGTACAACAAAAGTTGTAGGGAGTTTAAAGACAAAAGAGATAAAGCTTGGACCAAATGAAAGAAAGACAAAAGACCTGAAAATGGAAAATATATACTTGTTATAGAAATGAATATGTACAAGCGTGCAGAGAGGAAAAGAGAAAACATGAAAAAGATGTCATAGAAAAATGTAAAGATCAACCAAAACTATTCTACAGATTTGTAAACAACAAACTGAATAACAAACAAGACTTGGAGAAATTAAGACAAGGAGGAGTTGAATACACAGAGGAAATAGAAATGGCGGAAATTATGAACAAGCATTTTAAATCAGTGTTTACAAGGGAGAATATACAACCGGAAGAGATCGAATGGAAAGAGAAAGTCCCCCCTATGAAAGAAATAGAAGTAACAAAGAATGAAACACTTGAGTAATCTTGATGTTAGAAAATCGCATGGACCAGATGAAATAGCAAACTGGATTTTGAAAGAATGCAGAAATGAACTGGCAGACAAAATACATAGCATAATAAATAGTTCCTTGAAAGAAGAAAAAGTTCCAGAAGATTGGAAAAAAGTAAATATAGTACCTATATATAAAGGTGGTAATAAAGAAGACCCTACCAACTATACACCAGTCTCTCTAACAAGTACAATAGCAAAAATTTGTGAAGGAATTATCAAAAGTAAATGGGTAAAATATTTAGAAAAAAAAAACAGCGTGCTAAATCCAAGGCAATTTGGATTCAGACAAGGACGATCATGCGTCACTAATTTAATATGTTTCTATTCAAGGCTAATAGATATAACACAAGAAAGAGATGGATGGGCTGATTGTGCACTTCTAGACCTAAAAAAAGCTTTTGACAAAGTACCACATAAGAAGTTGCTTTGGAAATTAGAAACTGAAGGAGGAATACAGGGCAAACTGCTTAAATGGATGGAAGACTTTTTGCAAGAAAGAAAAATGATAGTGATAAGAGACAAACACTCAAAATGGGATGACGTAATAAGCGGTGTTCCACAAGGAACGGTTCTGACCCCAATAATGTTTGCTATATATGTTAATGATATGGAAGAAGAAATTGAAAGTTATATGAGCTTCTTTGCAGATGATGCAAAACTATTAAAAAAAGTGAACACGGAAGAAGATTGTGAGTCACTACAGAGTGATCTAAATAAAGTATGGGAATGGAGTAGGAAGTGGGAGATGGAGTTCAACACTAAAAAGTGTAGTATAATGGAATTTGGAAAAAGCAAAAACAGAATAACAGGATCATATAAATTGGGAGAAGAAGGAATAGAAAAAGTAGAAAATGAGAAGGACCTGGGAGTCATTGTTATGAATAATATGTCACCTGAGAAACATATAAGATTTTTGGAGAAACTTATAATTTAATAAGAACAATCAAAGTTGCATTTACATACCTGGATGAAGAAATGGTGAAGAAAATTCTAATCACTCTAATAAGACCAAGATTGGAATATGCAGCAACGATGTGGTCACCAAGTACAAAAAAATGTATAAAAAAAACTTGAAATAATACAAAGAGCAATTACAAAATTGGCACCAACACTCTCAAAACTATCATTTGAAGAGAGACTAGCAAAACTTGAACAAAGAGAGGAGTTTTGATAGCTATTTACAGAATCATGAAAGGCATAGAAATTATTGATAGAATCTGATAAAATGGGATGATAGAAATACAAGAGGGCACGGAAAGAAAATCAAGAAAGACAGCTATAGAAGAGATCTGAAAAAGAACAGCTTTCCTCACAGAGTAATAGACAGTTGGAACAAGTTAGATGAGAAAGTGGTGTGTGCAAAAACAATACATGAATTTAAAAATAGTTTAGATAAAATGAGATATGAAGACGGGACAGCACGAGTATAGCTCCCCTTCCCGTAAAATACAACTAGGTAAATACATATCTATATACATGCATACATATATATATATATGTATATATATATATATATATATATATATATATATATATATACACATTTACACTGAATGGTTCCCAGTGATCAATTAATGTCTTTTTTCAACCACAAATCACTTTTAATCCCATGCCATCGCAGTCGAGACTGAAGAATTGCTCGAGGGAGGCATTCGTTGGAAATTGAAACGTGGACGAGCCGAGGATTCGAACCCAGCTAATCCGTAACAAAGTTACAGTGACTTAAACCAATGCTTATATAGTGGGCTACTTTAGCCAGAAATTTGCGACTTGTAGTCCTGCATCTCGCGACTTTCGGCAGTTTACATCTGGCAACCCTGGTCCCATTGATTACAATATCAAAGCTTTGCGATAGTGCTCTCGATTAGATAGAGACTCGCCCCTATATTGAACAACATAATGTAGGAAAACGTTATCAATTTTAATATCGACTGTTGAATTCTTCGAACAATAAGCGGTTTTTCACAACAGTCAACGCCCTCACTACGTAACTGAATAAAACAGTCTGGTTGTATCCAGAGGGTTTTCTTTGGTCACAACAGGAACTTGTCACACAAATACAGTGACTTTTTCTCTTAATTAATTTAACTTTGGTAATCTTAGCTTCTATGTATTATTTATAAATTTAAGTTATATGTTCAACATAGTGATAATACTTAAGATGATAAGTACCTAATAGCCATTTTCCTAATTTTAGGATTATGTAGCCTACGAAAATCAATACATAAAAATAATGCATGTATAGAAATTCATATAATCTTGTTTGCCAGATTCATTCGAAAAATAATTATAGGAAATGCATTACTAGAATGGTTTCGTATAACTGTTACTGTCGAGAAGGAAAATATACCATCCCCTATCACCAAAGTAAAATTAACATCAGT